>NW_015387662.1:4354-12696 GCF_001527695.2 Protobothrops mucrosquamatus
TATTTAAAATAACAAAAAAGAAAAAAGGGATAAAATTCAAAAATACATTATAAAAATACATAAGGAGTACTTAAAAAATAAGTGAAAAGTATGTTGGGGCATAAACATACACGCATTATATATATAGAATTGCAACTGTTTACTGTATATTTACATACTGTACAAGAAAAGAAGCACTAAGAAAAACCCATGTAAACATTAGAATGATCCATTTTTTTACACTGTATTGTCTATAAGGACATCCATACAGACTTATTTTGTCTTTAGTCCCTATAGTCAGAACATTATTCCATTTCTCTGATGGTCTCCAAATTCTGCTATCTTGCCTGTAGAATTATAATGTTGACTATCTAGGATGTTCAGGTTTTTCAGGATGTTCAGGTTGTTCAGGATGTTCAGGTTTTTCCCCCCAATGATTTTCCTTCCTCCTTTTATTTATTTATTTTTATTTATAACATAAGCCACACTGAGTTGTATAGAATCAGGCAGGTTCAAAATTTAACTCAATCAATTGATCAAGATGGAGCTCAGTTGAAAGAGGGTCTCCTTACTGCCTATATATGATGAAAAAACAGCATAGTAGAAAGTAAATGAGTGTTATGTGACTGACATCCATTTTGTGAGGGTGGACATGATTTATTTTGAAAATTCCAATGAGGTCCCCAGACCGTAAAGATTTCCTGCCCCCAGTTCAAGCTTTTTTAAGGAAATAATTTGGATAGCCAAAGCTATGCAGTGTGCTGCAGCTGCCCAAAAAGCCAACTCAGTGCTGGGCTGCATTAACAGAGGGATAGAATCAAGATCACGTGAAGTATTAATATCACTTTACAATGCCTTGGTAAGGCCACACTTGGAATACTGCATCCAGTTTTGGTCACCACAATGTAAAAAAGATGCTGAGACTCTAGAAAGAGTACAGAGAAGAGCAACAAAGATGATTAGGGGACTGGAGGCTAAAACATAAGGAACGGTTGCTGGAATTGGGTATGTTTAGTTTAACGAAGAGAAGGACGAGGGGGGACATAATAGCACTGTCCCAATATCTCAGGGGCTGCCACAAAGAAGAGGGAGTCAAGCTATTCTCCAAAGCGCCTGAGGGCAGGACAAGAAGCAATGGATGGAAACTAATCAAGGAGAGAAGCAACCTAGAACTAAGGAGAAACTTCCTGACAGTTAGAACAATTAACCAATGGAACAACCTGCCTCCAGAAGCGGTGAATGCTCCAACACTGGAAGTTTTTAAGAAGAAATTGGACAGCCATTTGTCTGAAATGGTATAGGGTTTCCTGTCTGAGCAGGGGATTGGACTCGATGACCTCCAGGGTCCCTTCCAACTTTATTATTATTAATATTATTAATATTAATATTATTATTATTAATAATAAATGATTTTGTTTAAAAGCTTGATTTGCAGCATATGTGAGGATCTTTGGCCCTCCAGATGTAGTAGCTAAAGTCATTACCACTGGCCAACACAGCCGATGTTGAGGGCTGTTGAAAACTGAAGTTAACCAATGTCTAAGGTTCTTACCCAAGTTGCATCTTTTAATAAGATTATAAAATGACCCTGCAGTGAAAAACTAGCAGTACTGCACATGGAATGGTCTAATCTTGTATGTTATCAAACTGTCTTTTTTATTTAAAAAAAAAGTGGCTTTGTTTAGCTTTATCAGGAAAGAATCAGACTTATAAGCCACTGGTTTGACTTGTGGACAGACAAACAACGCAAGCAATTTCTCCTCTTGATATTGAACAAGTGCAGTAAATCACAGCTGAAGTAAGTGAGCCACTTGTTTTAATACTATGCTTTGTGAAAATAAAAAGTAGATTATGCCAGGGCACCTCCTATAATATGAATTATTTACTGCAGATTGTTTGTAATTTCTAGAGTCCAATTCTAATCAGCTGGAGCTCATTGAGATCTCCATACAGCTAAAGCTGAAACTAAATATACTGTAAAATTATTTCAAATTAATTTAACATTGTGAATATAGCTATTTACTAGGCATTTAATAATTCTCCCTGTTCAGTTAACAGTTGTGATTTAGTTGTGGGTTTTTGGGGTAGTGGCTCTAGCAACTTTGTTCATGGGTGTTATAAAATATGTACATGGAAGCCAGTGGCACAAGCACCTTAATATTACTTCTGTATTGATGACAAGATATAGGCTTATTTGATAAAATATGAAGCAAAAGAGTTAAGGGAGATGTAAAATATATTTTGTCCCATACACAGTCCTATTTTCCAAAAAATTGGGGGAAGGTGGGCCAAAATGGGAAAAGTACATCCGATAGAGATCTGCCTCTGGGGCCTAAGATCTTGGCCTCCAGATATCTAATGTTAAGTCTGGCCTTTTCTAAAGTTGAACCTGTCCACTAGCTTCCTTATAAACCTGTAGATTATAATCATGTCAATTCACAGACACTGACAAAAATAGTAGTGTTGCCCTGCCTTAGGAGATGCTGCCACATGAAAATGAAAGTGAACATGACAAACTGAATAGATGAGGCAAAGGGGGGGTGGAAAATCTCAAAATCATGGCTTACCCATTAAATGTTCATAGTTCACATTTATATAATCTTCTCCTGGCAATAAATGTAAACATTTCCTTAGATCCTATAATTTACTTTGGTTTTTTTTTTGTGTGTGTGTTTTACTTCTTTGTTGCATAGGTGTGCTGGAAAATGGCTTATAGAAAATATCCCACTGAGCCATGTAGATTTCACCACTCTGCTGCCACGTTTCATATCTTTATATATATTCTCCTTTCTCAGTCCAAGGGATCTTTGTGCTGCAGCCCAAATCAATTGGCACTGGAAATTTTTAACTGAACAGGTAGTATCAGCGTATGCCTTGTTTTCAGATAAGCCAATGCTACATGCTAGAGTTGTAGAACCATGGTCCATTAAATCAGGGGTGTCAAACTGCCAGCCCGCGGGCCGGTTGCATCATATGGAGGCCGCGCCTACCCCAGCTCCGGCAATGCAAAAAAAGTTGCGCTATATCGTGACACGTCATGTGACGTGGCCAGTTTGACACCCATGATCTAAGTGAATTTCAATTCTCAGCTGTTCCAGATTATGTGACCCATGGTGAGATACTGGGAATTGCAGTTCAGCAACATTCAAAGACCATAGCTCCTCATCCCTCCTTCACCCTTTGAATAAGCCCCGCCAAGTTCAAAACTGAGACTGAGGGTTACACGTTGTAGTCATCCCAATTAAACACCAAGTTAAATGTTCTTATGCTCATTGATTTGAAATGACATGAACATTTGTAACATTCTCTAGTGAAGTTTCCCATTTGTGTTACTTGTCTCGTAATTATAGCCATTTCTTTTCTAATCTTGAATCGTTAGATGAAGAAGGTATCTTTCTTATTCCATATGGAAGGAAAATAGTCCTGTTTTCAACGATTAAAATTCATTGGCCTTATTCAAATTTAAAGTGGAATACTATCAATTGTAGGAGAAAGAGTGTCAGGAGAAGGAGGAGAAGGAGTGGTAGAATCTGGGGGGCAGAGTCAAAAAAGGAATCAGCCTAGAGTCTACGTAGCCACAAATGGGCTAAGACCAACTCTTCTTGAATTTAGGTGACCCTTTATCTACCACTAAAATAGTGCTAATCTTTAATTGAGTAGATTGCTGTGCATAGGCATGAATAGTAATAAATCAGTTTACTTAAAACTTCATGTCTGTGCGCTTGATACCAATACAAAAATTGGCAATAATTAATTTTACATTCAGGTGGCATCTGTCAGATCCATTCACCAATTCTCACACATATGGAATAGCAGAATTTAAATATAACCTTGCTTCTATATTTATTTATTTATGTACTATTTATCAGTCTTACTTATTGTTTTCTAGATCTCTTCTATTTCCATGCCTTGTTATGATCATTATAATTAAACCAAATGATGCGGCTCCTGAGTTAAAATCCAAGGAATTATCTTTAAATTGCTTTTAAATAAAACAGATTGCATGTACCTTCCAAATCAAGGAAAAGGGAGAAGCTGGAATTTGTGTACCTCATTCCCATAGATCTGCTTCTCTTACACATCTGATGTTAGTCATCAACAATTAAGTCATGCTTTACTTGATTTGATAAGCTGTGATAATAACTTCTCTTTGAAAATAAAGCATGTTTTCACTTCCTTCACTAAAGGACTGTCTGTGGATGCCAAAATGCCTTAAGTTAGGATGGTTTCTTCCGTATGTTCCTGAAAAGAATGAATATGGCGCTTGGAAGCGTTATTATATTGCCTGTGCAACCAACCTGGATTATCTAACTCCTAGGAGAACTGCATACCACAGGACTACCAGTGATCTCAAAACAAAAATTGAAGAGCAAGAAGAAAGAGGGCAAGCAAACTATCTTCGGAAATTTATTCGAGGGAGACTGGCAGTACACAAAAGTAAGTTTTGGTTCAGTTATTAGTAAGGGTGGATCCCATATTTTGACTTTAGCAGCTGGCAATCATTAAGTTCTCAGGAATATATGAGATGCACAGGAGTGCCTAGCAAGCCCCAAGGACTAAAATCTGAAATAAATAGCTTTTTAAATAATTACATTAGACAGAAAAATGGAAAAGGCTTAGCTGAGTCTGACCTCTTTTTACAAATGTAGCAAAGTGGTAAGAATATTACGACATTGTCTTCTCTTTGAAGTATGTGGATGCCTTCCTCAATTAATGTAATTATTTTCCGTGGGGCTTGAATGTAAAATACTCTAATGCAGTGGTTCTCAACCTGTGGGTCGGGACCCCATTTGGGGTCGATCGACCATTTCACGGGAGTCGCCAAGCAAGGCTGTCCGCCATTTTTTTTGTCCGCCATTTTTTCCCCCTTTTCCGGCGGGTGCCTTACCTCCCTTGGGCTGGGCCAGCTGGTGGTCGGCCTGCTCCATCTCTGCCGCTTGCCAGCTACGCCTCGGCCGGCGCAGGGGGCAGAACCACGCATGCGCGGCGCTCCCGGGCAGGGAAAGTCCTCGACTTACGACCGGTTGGGTAGTCCTCAACTTATGACCGGTTTAGTCCTCGACTTACGACCGGTTGGGGTCACGGCATTAAAAAGGTTGAGAACCACTGCTCTAATGAATGATTCCTATATGAAGTATCAAATGATTGCAGAAGTGGAATGCAATTTATAGAATGAGTTATTCTTTCCCCTCTGTCCCTTGTTGCTCCTGTGAATTTGATTCTTCGCCTGTGCCAGTTTTCTTTGGATGCCAGTAGTTCCCCCTTTAGCTTTATTTATTTTTCACATTTCTGAACTGTCCACCTCCCTCAAAGAGTGTAGCTGCACCCTTGACACCTAGTAATCTCTTTTTTTTTTTTTAACCAACCTGGGCAGAATTTTGTGGGCCAAATCCTTTATTTGCACCCCAATGGCATGTTCCCATTATTGGCATCATGATTAAAAAAAAAAAATAGGGAGACAAAATTGAACAACTCATGTCAATCTTCTGTTATGACAAATATGATGAAAGGTTTGCCCTTTTTAGTAGAGCAATTTGCATTTTTTGTGTGCCCGCATGTCTATAAAGATCAAAATGTGAGTCTAGTTGTGGGTGGCCTGTGGATTCATACATAAATTCTCTTCTGTTTAGGAATCTTGCACAGCTTATTAAAATCTAGAACTGGCTGTAAATGAAAACAGATTTTTAAATTAATAGTATAACCTGACAATGAAAAAGGGAGCATAAATAATCACCTTTTGAAAGTAACATACAATATAGTTGAATGGGATTTATTTTTCAGAAGAATTATTCAAAGCTCGTCCACCTTGGATAAGTGGAACCCAGAGCTCAGGATTTTACAAGTCTGGATTTCAACCACATTTGTCCCAATCTATCTATGACCAGGCTAAATTATCAGCTGAATTATTAATGAAGGTATTATTTTCCCCCCCTCCTCAAATATTTACATTTTTATGTCTGTGCATGCAGAGCTTTACTTAAGACTTGTCTCCATCCCCAAAATAATGCTCCATAATAGTGCTTAGTGCTTAAGCATGTGTTAAGGAGAGCAGTGTAGGCATCTGTGGAAATGAGCTTAGGGGCCTGAGGATCAGCTAAACAAGAAATGTTGGCACTGGGGTCCCCATTGCCAATCCCTGGTCTTGTTAATCTCATCTTGCTGTCCCTCCCTGTGTTTCCATCAATCTCCGCGGGCTGAATAAGGATGGTAGGAAAACCACTCTCTTCAACTACCTCCTTTAATTGGCTATGCAGGTTAAGATAGATGTTGCTCAACCCTGGCAATTTTAACATGGGTGACCTTCAACTCTCAGTATTTCCATCCCAAGGTTGAGAAACATTGACCTAGATAAATAATCTAACTACCAAAAATGGTGTGGTGGGTGGCATCTTGTCTGGTACTCCCCAATGCCTTCAGCTGACACTACCTGTGCTTGCATCAAGTGTACTTTTTCCTTCGTAGAGAAATTTTGTATCCAAGAAACAGCATTTTCTGTATTTTGGCAGCCCTTACTGAATTTTAGCAGGCACCGCTAAAATTCTCAAGATGAAGTGTGACATTTTCCATTTTAGTCTTGTTGCAGATCTAGTTGGTTAAACAGCAGCAAATTGATTCTTCAGAAGCCACTCAAGTGGCTCCAATAATTCAATCTGAATCTTTGTAGCAGAGGTCTAAAATGTTTAGCCAACAATAGAGGAATTAAATGTCAATGGTCTGTGGATCTGTATTCATCAAAAATATTACCCTTTTCTTTTGTTCTGAGCTAATTAACAGCTCCCGACCTGCACATCCCCAGAGTTCAATTCATTAAAAAGAAAATGCAGGAAGATCCATTGCAATTTAAATGTAAAATGGAATGTCAGTGTGATAATGACAGTATATTATCTTTCCTCCTCCCAGTTGTATCCTTGTAACAGCCTTTGGGATTAAGAGTTGTGAATGCCTTCAAATCACAGAACATTGCTTGACTGTGAAGGCCCTAGGCCAAGGGACAAACTTCTTTTCTTTTCTTGTTCAACAAGTAGCTTTCAGTTGCTCATAGTTTTATTCCATTTCTTTTTGTCTCGCTGAAAAATGAAAGGGAAACAATATATACAGGAGAAACCTTTCTTGAAGTTGGGAGGCTAGACCTTGGCAGATTTCCTTTTTTCCTACTCTGCCTCTATGATGGTGTCATCTTTACTCTTCATCCTTCAGCAGGTAGTCTATATCTCCTGGAGGAATTTAGCACTCAGGTGTCTTGCCTCTTCTACAGCAGTGTTTCCCAACCTTAGCCTTTTTCAAGGTATGGGCTTCAACTGCCAGAACTCTTATCAATGGCCCTGAAGGCTGTTGGAATTATGGAAACTGAAGTCCACACACTCAAAATGGCCAAGGTTGGGAAGCACTATTCTAGAGCAGGGCTTTTCAACCTTTTCACTCATTGTACCACTTTTAAGATATGGCAATATCCGAGTACCACCAGTCGCCTAGCAAGATGTCAAAAACTTGATGACAAAGAAAAAAAAAGGAAAAAAGTGATAAAGTACAGGTAGTCCTCGACTTACAACAGTTCGCTTAGTGACTTTTCGAAGTTACAATGGCACTGAAAAAAGTGCCCCCCAAGCCACAGCCGAGCAAGACACCTGCTTGCCCACCGGCGGCGCTCTTCCTCCTGTCCGAGGTTTCCATTGTTGTGAGCATTTCTGTTGAGGATTGGCAGTGGGAGTGGGGTGGGGGGGGGGTGTTTGGTTTTTATTCCCCCCGTCTGCTGGGTGGTTGCAGCAGGTTTTGGTCACTTCACATGACCCTGGGACACTGTGGCTGTCATAAATATGAATCAGTTGCCAAGCATATGAATGTAAATCACAAGACCCTGGAGATGCTGCAACATTCCAGTTCATCGGTGCTTCTTCTAGGCTTTGCAGAAGCGCCAGGATCAGCACCAAGCTCCTGCTGGAGCCTGGCGCTGATCCTGGTGCTTCCACTGAGCCCTGACAGCCCCGAAGAAGCGCTGATCCTGGTGCATCCGCTGAGCCCTGACAGCCCTGCAGCTCCAGCCATCTCTCGCTCAGGCTTATGCGGTGCTGCCACCTGTTCAGCTCATTCCCCTCCCCCGCTACCACTTTTCTAGGATGGTCGCGTACCACCTGCCAGGTGCCAATGTACCACAGGTGGTACCCATACCACTGGTTGAAAAGCCCTGTTCTAGAGTATACACCTATCATCCTTGGGGTTGTGGTTCCTCTTCAATATGTCATGTAATCCCTCTCTCTAAATGCTTTTATTGAAACAGTACTTTCCACAAATAATTTGTTTTTCAAACAGATTTCTCAACAGAATAAAGCTGCATCAGGCTTCAGTCTAGAAGCTGAGAAGCCATA
>NW_015387662.1:13174-51506 GCF_001527695.2 Protobothrops mucrosquamatus
GAGCCTGCTTCTGCAGGCTCAGGACACAACACTTATTAATTGCCTTGCGATGGGGACATGGTAGGACCTCTGTTCACTGTGCCACAGCTAATCTGTTCTGCCAAAAATAGCCAAGAAATGTCTCTGGAGATATCTTTTGTCCATGGGTGCTACAGAGATTTATAGGCAGCATGGATGGTGGGGGAATTCTGTGAGTTGCAGTCCACACATCTTAAAGTTGCCAAGGTTGAGAAAATGAGTATACAGTTCGATTTAAAACATTTGCCTTAGAATTTCTGTTTCCAGTGGTGTAGCTTGGTGACTTTGCTGTGGCAGGAAATAGAGTGGTATTCCTTTCTGAGCACTGTTTTTGAGATTCAGCAAAGGAAGGATTGATAACAATGCACTGCGTACTATCTAGTCTGTTTCTGCCTAGCAGTGGAATAGAAAGACTTGTTGCATTTTCCTCAGATCTGTTCTGGGAGTTTGGGGAAGCTTCCTGAACAAATATGTTGCTTTCACACACACCAGAGGAAATCCTGTTGCAGGAACGGAAATCTGTTGGTGTAATATTAGAGGGAGACTTCAATCTGGATGTAGCCCCAGGATGACCTTTGGAAGCTGAGTGCACAACTTTTATCTCTGCTAATTAAAAAAAAAAGGGCAGCTTCTGAAATATTAGGGGAGTGGCTTTGGAATCTAAGTTGACAGATTTGCTGCTAAACAGGTAGAACTTTCCACCTAATGAAATTCAGGGAGGAGCTATAGTAAGTATCACCAGGAAATATTGAGATCATTCAGCAAGCATGATGATTTGTTTGTGCTGTTGTTTTTAGCAATGACCGTTTGAAAAAGTTAAGTTTAAAATAAGATTGATCAAAGTTTGTTATTTGTTTGTTTGTTTGTTTAATTTATTCATTTATTCATTCAATTTCTATTTCTGCTCATCTCAAACAAATGAAGTTTGGATGTTCCATATTTGTGTTTTGTTTTTTAAGCAGAAATCACAAGGAGATCCATATCTAGTTGCAACTTCAGGACAAAAGAAGATGTGTTGCCTGTCTGTCCAACCTTGTGTTTACAAGCCTAGGTCTCCTGTTCTGTCGTGCAGAGAACTCCTACTATTGTTGCTGTTGTTGCTGCTGCAGCTGCATGCAAAACCTAAAAACCTGCCCCAGAATGAATGAGGAGACCCAGTAATTGGTTCATTTGATCCAATATTATCCATTCATACTGGCAAGAGGATCTCTAGAGCAGGGCTTTTCAACCAGTGGTACGGGTACCACCTGTGGTACACGACCATCAGGTGGTACGCGACCATCCTAGAAAAGTGGTAGCGGGGGAGGGGAATGAGCTGAACAGGTGGCAGCACCGCATAAGCCTGAGCGAGAGATGGCTGGAGCTGCAGGGCTGTCAGGGCTCAGCGGATGCACCAGGATCAGCGCTTCGGGGCTGTCAGGGCTCAGCGGAAGCGCCAGGATCAGCGCCAGGCTCCAGCAGGAGCTCGGCGCTGATCCTGGCGCTTCTGCAAAGCCCAGAAGAAGCGCCGATCAACTGGAATGTTGCAGCACCTCCAGGGTCTTGTGATTTACATTCATATGCTTGCCAACTGATTCATATTTATGACAGCCACAGTGTCCCAGGGTCATGTGAAGTGACCAAAACCTGCTGCAACCACCCAGCAGACGGGGGGAATAAAAACCAAACACCCCCCCACCCCACCCCCGCTGCCAATCCTCAACAGAAATGCTCACAACAATGGAAACCTCGGACAGGAGGAAGAGCGCCGCCGGGTGGGCAAGCAGGTGTCTTGCTCGGCTGTGGCTTGGGGGGCACTTTTTTTCAGTGCCATTGTAACTTCGAAAAGTCACTAAGCGAACTGTTGTAAGTCGAGGACTACCTGTACTTTATCACTTTTTTCCTTTTTTTTTTTGGTCATCAAGTTTTTGACACCTTGCTAGGCGACTGGTGGTACTCGGATATTGCCATATCCTAAAAGTGGTACAATGGGTGAAAAGGTTGAAAAGCCCTGTGTTAGATAGCGCCCAATGTTCAAGTCTGTCAAGATCCTTCTGTATCTTAAGCCTATCTTCTGGAGATATTAAGTCCATAAATCCAGAGCTTGCACGGGTTTGCCACTGTTGACTGTGATTATTATAATAATAAAACTTCATATGTAATATTAACTTTTTATTTGTACAGAAGGAACATTACTTGTAGCAGTTCTTGTCTTACCTTGTCTCACAGATTTCGTCAGCCTATTTCCCAAGGATACCCCAATGGGAAGTATTCGCTCCATCCACACCTGGTCTTGATATCTTCCCATGTGCCTGCATACGAGGTAAAACTTTATGCAATCCGTCTTTCCTGCTTTCCTCCATGGGACTGAATGAGATGTCTTCCATTTTGTACACATAAGGGGAAAGATGCATCAAATATATCCAACCAATCAAACAACAGAAAATTTGCTAGGTGAAATATGACAAAACACAAGGACTCATAAACAAAATGAAAATATATTTCATAATTCATTTAATGTATGAGCTAAAAATGGGGAGAGTGAAAAGCAGAAAGAAATCTAGTTAGTTCTCCCGTAGCCTTTTCCATCAAATATTTGCCTTGTGCTGAAGAGTTTAAAGGCTAGTCTTAAACTGAATAAGTATGTTAAAGTTGGTTTGCTGATTGACAGAGCCTTCTGACTCATTTTTGTGGTGGGCATTCTTGTAATGCATAAGCAAATAGTGAAAAAAGACCATCTAGTGTCAAATTAATAAACTTTGAAAGATGCCATCTAAAACAGAAAATATGTTGTTTAAACTGCATATACATGTAATGGTAGGGTTTGTTTCCACTCTTCCATATTTGTATGTGGTTTATTTTATTACAATATTGAATTTAAAAATAGTTTAGGAGAGTAAACCACAGTTTATAATAGATTTTTGTTGGCTAATTGCAGTTGTGGCTTAGCATGAACAGGGATACGTGGTTTACTCTGTGTGTGTGTGGGAGGGGTATTCTTTGAATTCTTTTAGTACTTACCTAAGCATCAGAAGTGCAAGTAGCTTTGAAAAGTAGACATAACAAAGCATAGTTATTAGACTATTTCCAAGACAATAGTCTTGCTTTTTTTCCTAATTTGGCAATTAGAAAATTGTTAATATGACTTAGTGGTGGTACAACATCAGCAACTAGAATGTTGGCAAAATCAGTCTTGTACAGAAAAATACAACTTTTGAAGTCATTGTATTGGTTATTTGTAGGCTACTTGGCTCAACTGTTAGCTCATTATCTATAAAGTCCTACAAGGCATAGTAACTTGTTATATTGGGTGATATCTTGGTGGAGTGGAATCTGCCCACCTGATCTGATCATGGAGAGTCTACTTAGAGATCTTCATCTCTTTGTGAAGTAAAAGTTGGACATGGTGGCAGGACCTCTTAGCAATAACCTAGTTTATAAATATCTCTCCATTGAGCTACATGTGACATTGTAAGCAAGTGAAAACAGTCTTATTCCATCAGTCTTTACCCTAACTGAATAAGGATACCATGATGAGTATTTTTATGGTTTTTGTAGCAGTCTTATTGTACTGGTTGTTTTAACTAATCTGCTGGGTATAGTGTGACCTAGAACTGCCATAAAAATCAACCAACCAATACATAAAATAGACTTTTTATGCAAAGTATATGGATCAGAATCACAGATAAATTAATTTATAGGAAGGCAGAATATAGAAAAGGAAAATATCCTGAGAGTAAGAGTACTTTAATAGCGGAACCAATCTCAGCAGATTGGACTTGATGATTCCAACTTTGTTTTCAACCCTGTTTTTCTACGAGTAATTCATTTTGTGAATATAATTTTAACATTTTCCTTTTCTAGTCATAAAAACGAATTCTATCTAATAACAAGAACTTTCAAATATATAAAAGTGCAAGAATGTCTTTAGACTGATAGAATTCATTCACTGTACTAAACACATTTGCTTTTAATTTGAAAACTATATTCTTACTTGTTGTTTTCTTTCAATTTTATTTCAGATGGTTGTGGACAGTGTTAAGCATGGTGTGGTTATGGTAGTGTATGAGCATATTGGGACCACACTGGAAAGCCTCATTCATTCGGTAGAAAAGGCCTTGGATGGCCAAATAGCAAAGAGTATTGGGATAATTAGTGATGGAGATTCCAGAGAGATTAACTTGCTTCAAGGTAAAGTTAAGATAAAATAATAAGAATCTTGAAGAGCTGACACAATCTTTCATATTGAAATATTACACAGAAGAGTTGAAATATGTGGAAGTGAATTTCCTAGATTCTGATTTATATTGCAAGTTATATTGGTTTACCTATTTTCTAGCTGATTATGGAAAACAACCTCTTCCAGAAAAAAGATAACTATATGAAATATTATTGTTAAAAGATTTTTTTAAATTACCAACAGCAACAAAAAAAACCCTGCAGAAATCAGCAAATATATCCATGTACAGTACAGAAGTAGTCAAGTATAGGTTTTAAAAATATTTCTGTTGGAAAGATACTGGAGCAAATAATGGAGAACTGATTAGGGAATGGAGGAATAGGAAACCAGATCAGATCTGAAACTGACCAAATTCCAAATTTTAGTAGGAAGGTAGGGCTTTTCTTCGTTTCAGTTCAATTACGGGCCAACACCTAATTGATGTTGTTTGAATTCAAAAAGCTAAGCAGGCTTAGACCTGATCAATACTTGGAAAGAAATTCCAGAATGATAAATTTCCCTTCTTACAATTTTTTTGTGGTTTTTTTCCCCTTGATTAAGAGGTTATAAGATCTTCTGAGTGTGAAAATTTAATTATTTTTTACTTGACCTAATAATGTTTCTCTAAATTTCTCTTGCCTTCACTGAAATTTAAAGACCATAAAGTATAGCAAGATATATTTGATAATCACAACTTCCATAATTAGTTTTCAGTCATCAATCTTACATATTTCTGCAACTTTTAGTGGTAGAAGTGTGTAGTGGTACAAAAATGCATTAATTTTTTCACTTCCCAGTAACTTGATTTGCTTCCATTGCTCAATATAAGGCATATCTCCTTACTTAGGAAAAATACAAACAGTATTTCATATAGAAGTCTAATCTTTTGTCAGCCTTTTATTAGATTTATTAGATTTTAACTACTTTTTTTAAAATAGAGATCCTGATAAAATAAAAGAGTATTTGGGAAAGTAGAACAGAAAAAAAGTATTAGACAAGAAGAAAGCACAAAGAAAAGGGTTTTTTTTCCTGCCAGCCCAAGATTTAAAAACTTACAAAATTCTTATTTACTATGTTGAGTATAACAAGAGATCCTTGCCTTGAATTCTAGGATAATCTTTATATATATCATCATCAATGCAGATGGCAATTTGCAAAGGAAGAAAGGTTTTGCTGGTTCCTGCCTCAGTTTGATTAGAATCTAAAAATATATACAAAAAGGAGCAGGAAGAGGGAAACAGGACAATTCTTCCACATTTCCTATACAAGGAAAAGATTATTATGGCTCTAAAGTTAAGAGATAGGCTCCAACTCAATAATGCCAGAATGACATTGTTTCAATCTTACATCTTAAAAAAATAATAAATCATAGGAGTTTGTGCATCTCAAGAGTAAAGGTAGGAAAATCAGAGTCTGGCATGTTACTTATATACGTCTTCTAGAAAAAAAAATTGAAACAGTCAATACTTCCTGGTGAGGTATAATTAGGAGAATCTTTTTGCAATTCAAGACAATTAAAACCCTGAATATTGTCCATTCACCTTAAAAGCATCCTTTGCTTAATTTTATTTAGGTTACACAGTCAACACCCAAAATCTTCTTAAACCTGAGGTGAGAGAGTTTTGGAAGCGCTTAAAAAGTTGCATTATGTCTCCAGAAGAAGGGGGAAGCATAGACCTCTTTGTTCCTCTGGCAGCTTCAGGTCAGTCCAACTTGCCACCCTGAAAAGTTGGCATCTTTCTCTTTGTTTACAATAGATCTAATCAAACAGGAAACTCCTTTGATTTGTTTGGGCTTCAAAGGAGCTACCATATGTTATGCACTGGTTAATTGCTGGCCACAAACTATGAATGGTTTTGCTTCTTCCCTCTTCCTTCCCAAACCCTTTTCCTTTGGGTTGTGCCTTTTAGATATTAGCCAGAAAGTGGGAGTTATCGCCTCTTACTCATGCTTTCCAGTCATTTCCACAGTACAAGCATAACCAGAGGCATACATTGATCAAAAAGTCAATATGTTGGCTGTAACCATGTGATTGAAGCCCCAATACTTTTGTGTGTGTGTGTGTGTGTGTGTGTGTGCGCGCATGTATGTGAGTATGATTGTTTTGGCATCTCCAACTCCCCCCTCCCCCAATACCCCTGAGTATAACTTCATTTAATTTAGCTTCACCTAGCAAACATTTGGGTTATCCTCAGCTGTATCAGAATTGGTCTTCAAGAGGCAAAGATCCTAAGAGTTGGTTCACGGACCAAAGACTAAAATATTGTTTGTGTGTCTTTTCACTTTCAAATTAAAAAAAGAAAGAAGTTTTCTCTGATGGATAAAAACATCCAGAAATCCAATTTTCTCTTATGCCCTAGCTTTCTCCTCCACCTATTTATAGGATGTCCTGTGAAGAGTCTTTATCATCCTGTGAAATAATAAAATATTATTCACAGGCCATTATAGAGATTTCCACCTCCACATAATATTGTTATCACAGTATTGTACATAGTGCACAGAGTTATGTGGTACAAGCTCAGTCAACAGAAATAGCACAAAAGGGTAATAAAATATGAGGAGCAAAGAGAAAGCAAAAGACACATACTGATTAGAAACATTATTCCAAGTGTTTTTTTTTCTATAATGGCCATAACACCTCATTGTGAATTTATTCCAAAAGGGGTAGCGATGTTGGGAGATCACGGTAACTGGGTCAAGGAAACATCTCCTTCGCCTTATTTTTTCAAACAGGCAGTAAAATTAAATTGGGGAAAAAGTAATACCACATTTCTTGTGGACTATTCATTGCTCAATACAGAGCATGTGTTTTCCCATCTCCAGCAGGAACAGGCAACTGCATTCATCCACTCTTAGGTTGATGTTTATTTTAGTGTTGCAATTGCTATATTCTACATTTTTTCAAATAATGTTTATTAAAAGTTTGAATTAAACAATAAAAGATAATAAAGACAAAAAGAAAAAAATGCAAGAATATACAGTAAATGCATAAAGGGGGAAAAAAACCCTTCTCCCTAAGAAATGACTCCCCACCCTCTTCAGGGCAAGTAGACAGTAAACAATTCCCTAATCTCTTTACCTTCCCTTAGCTAACAGATATAAAACTCTTCATCTCATAACCTACTTCTTAACAACCGCACATCAAATAAGTAACTATGTCTCCAATCCAGTTACCAGCAAAAGAGCCAAGCAGAGGTCTAAATTTTTTCATCAACATAATGTAAAACTTAACATTCCACATCTTGCCTTGTAACTACAATATAGGCTGTCCTCGACTTATGACCACAATTGACCCCCCAAATTTATGTTGCTAAGCAAGACAGTTGTTATGTGAATTGTGCCCTATTTTATTACCTTTTTTGCCACAGTTAAATGAAGCATGTTAAGCGAATCATGCGGTCGTTAAGTGAATCTGGCTTTCAGAAGCCAGCTGGGAAGGTTACAAATGGTGATCACGTGACCCCGGGATAGTGCAACTGTCATAAATACATGCCAGTTGCCAAGCATCTGAATGTCGATCACATGACCGTAGGGATGCTGCAACGATCATAAGCATGAAAACCAATCATAAGGCACTTTTTTCAGTGCCATTGTAAGTGTGAATGGTCATGAAACAAACGGTTGTAAGTCGAGGACTACTTGTATACCAAAATATCATTTGAAAGTCAAGAAACGGTCCCAATATCCTAATATAAACAAAATTTAAAAAAAACCAAATTTAACGTGACAGAAGAAACCATTTTTCCTTCACAAAAGAGCAGCTCTAATCCACAACATTCCAAATAACATCTTATCCTCAAATGCATGCTACGCCTTAAATGATTACTTTACTCATTTTCAGAGGCAGGAAAAGAAATCCTTTCACAGCTGACTCATCTCACTGGAGCATTCTTCAGGACTCCTACTGGAATAGCTACCGGGTCTTATCAGCACAGTAGGTGGAGAAAATTCCTACATATTTGGGAAGATCTACATCAGATATTTGACTGCTGGCCATATTTTAAATCAGCTGCATCCCATCTTATTTTCCTCAAAGTTGCTGGGCCCAGGCAGAAGCCTCAGCAGAATCAATACTGTATATAGCTTACATTTTTAGGGGATGGATGAGATTGCTAATAGATTACAAGTGAGCAATGACATTTGCTAGCAAAGAACAATTGCCAATCAGAAACTGATGTATCAAGTTTAAGGATCAGTGATCTGACTTGGCGCAATAAACAGATGCAAATGGTATTTTGTAATGGGATCCTGAAAGACTCTAAACAAGCAGCAGCCGGTTCTTCTAGATCAGGCATGTCAAACTGCCGGCCTGCGGGCCAGATTTGTCACGATGAAACCGTGTCCACCCCATTGCTGGCAATGGGGAAAAAGTCGCGATACATCGTGCGACGTCATGCGACGTCACGAGTTTGACATGTCTGTTCTAGATCTTGTTAGCAATACTAAGAGGACAATTGAAATTGCTGGATGAACTATAATTGTAAAACAATTTTGTCTGTAAGATGCATGTATTCTTCCAAATGTTATTAAATTACGAGAAGTCCAAGCAAGGGGAAACTGGAAGAAAGAGAAACAAATTTAACTACATCATGAATACTAATACTTCCATGTCGGAAATACCCAAGTGCTTCCATGGCAGAAAGATTTGCCAGTGACATCATCATTGCCCTTATGTGTCCACGTGATGTTGTCCACCAAAGTGGTACCCATTTATTTACTTGCAGTTGCCCACTTTCAAACCGCTGGGTTGGCAGGAACTGGAGCAAGTGACAGGAGCTCACCCTGCCCTGAGCAGCAATGGGTCTTGAACGTGAGGCTGCAGAACATCAGCTCAGTGTTCTAATCTAACCTCATGAGCTACTATGTTCCTACTACATCATTTATATGCAGCATTGCTTTATTTTCCAGGGGTTTTTAATACAGAAAACAAAATCAGCAGTTTCTTATTTGATAGCATATTGATTCTCCCCAAATCTTAGCTAATTCTGTTTTTTTTGGGGGGGGGGAGAGGGGAGAGACTGGAACATAAGAAATAGTCCATGGAGAGGGAAATGACTTTTGTGTTATTACAGTCCTCAGTGAATGGCTGGGAAATCAAAAAGAAAGCTCTCCTCCGTTGCTGTACCTCACTGAAGTAAAACTGCAAATATGGCTCAGATTCACTGAGTTGCTGGAAGAGGCACTGGATGTTGTCAGGAAAAAGCTGAGTCCATATTTTTTTGATTTGCAAAAGAACATGGCGGGCAAAATTCTTGGTAAATTTTTCTCATTGTAGTCTTCTATATACAGTATATCTGAAATAAGAATTCCATTGGACATTGTAGACTTTTTGTCCGTACAAAAAATGCTCTCTCCTTAGCAATGGTGCTCGGTTTACTACAAAGATAGATGTCTGGGTTGACATTATATATGTGGATTTTTTTTGTGTTGTGTATTTGTGCATGGTTGCATGCCTTCAAGTCAATGATGACTCCTGGCAATAGCCTGGACATGCCCCTGCAGTTTTACCCTTGCATCTTTCTTAGGAGTGAGAAACAATGACTGGCCCAAGGTCACCCTGCTGGCTTCATGCTTAAGGTGGGACCTAAACTCATTTTTCTGTTTCCTAGCCTGGTATGTTAATCACTATAGCAAAGTGGATCTCTATTTACAGTATGTGTAAAATCTCATTGTTGAGTTTGATTTCTGTTCAAATACTCATCAGGTTCAATGCTGATTAGCTGTGTGCTAGATTTGACTAGATGCTGCCAACTAACTCTCTGTCTGGATCTGTATATGTGCAGGCGCAAGTAACTGGGTAATTAGAATATCCAAGTAATTTAGTTTACAAAGGGGTTTCCTATTTTTGTCCCCCTTTAAACAAAACTGTGAAATGACTAGATAGCAACCCTGTGACATCTTACAAGTAACCAATATTTTATACACAGGTCAAATCATGTTTAATACTGTGAATTGGTCCAACATTCAAGACAATGAAAGAATAATCCAGACTTTGGCTAATGGATTAGTTGAACTCTCAAGAGGAAATCACGTATGATAAGTGTAATCTTTTAAAGCACTATATATTAAAAATAAGTTGCAATGGCATCAGTTTTGACTTCAGGACTTATTTGGTGTCCTTCCATTGGCATCATTGTCCTATTTTAAGACAACTTGGTGGGTGCAGGGTTATATTCCCTTGTGGTGATCCTGAAAACCAGGAGTCGAAACCCTGGCTCTATGCACAAACTATCACTAAGAGGGCCACACCATTGTAATTCCCCTAGCACTACTGTTTCTTGCTTAGATACTGTATGTTCTTATTAGCGCTTAGGATAAAACTCTTTGTGAATTCACTTACTAGTCTGATAGTCTCTTTTTCGAAAAGCTTTTAGGGGGATGTGAGCAGAACAGGAAAAGGTAGCATCTATGTTGTCAAGTGACTGATTATAGCATCCATTTTAGCAGACCAGAAGCCTCCATCTCAGATCTACCTAATGTTTCTTACAGCTCTCTTCATAAGTTGATTATCTTCATAAATTGATTATACACAGAAGGCTATAAAGGAGCACAGAGACGATGCGTCTTGACTTCACATAGGATTCTGTGGTGCCTCCAGCACTATGGCATTTATGTACTCAGTGCCACAGCTACAAAGCAGCACCTGTATACACAGTCAGCTGTATGTACAAAAACAGAAGAACATGTTAATCTCTTCCTTTTTTTTTTTTGCACGCAGCTGTATTTTTAGATAACAGCTGAAGAGAGTTGTGCTTCTCCCGAGACTTAAGATGCATGCAGCGATAAGCAGGAAAGTGATTAAAAATGTTAGGAGTTCTATTTTTTGACACAATACAAATAGCTTTAATTTAATTTAGCTAATGAAGAAGAATTCTCTTTGTTGAGCAACCAACCAAAACGTATGTTCCTGTCCCTGGGCTCTTATAAAGGTCAATACAGTGCCCTGTTACAGTCTGCCTGAGAACAGTTGCTCTCAACTGTTGTTGCTTTGAGAACAAATTGCCACCAATATTCTGTTGCAGAGAAGGAGACTGCCAAAAGAAAGCTTCCTTAAACAGCTGAATGAAGCTGATCTGCCATATGTTTTTCCACATCTTTCGCATTGATGCTGCCTGCGCATGATAGCCACTATTCTTAGCATGGGACAATAAAGTATCAACTTGACCATTTTGTTAATGTCGTGTTTTTTCCACTGCCTTTCTTTATGTTTTGTGTGGGAGAAATTATTCAAGATGAATTAGCTCGTGAAAGTGTAGAATCATGCCATAACTTTTTACTCTGGTACAGCTTGGACCTAATTGATTAAAATGAAAGGCAATAGTTGAAACATTATCTGTACTTCCTCTCTTACTAGTTGATGTGGCAATGGCTGTATCTGCGTGAAAGGAAACAATAGGCATATTCTTTTACGCATTTATTTGTATGATTTTTTAGGAAAACCGCCTGGAATTTCTATCATCTTTCCTCATGAAGAAATGTGAGAATGAAGAACTTGCAAACCAGGATTTCTTGACTGAGGGCACTTCGGAATCAGGGCTTGTACTTAAGGTACAAAAGAATTCAAGTGTTGGGTTTTCACTACTCCTGTAATTTTGTTTGTCCTTATTCTGTTCAAACCCTTTTTCTTGACAAAGTGAAAGATAAGTGGTTTGTCATGAGATTTGAGGTCTTTGACGGATCATTACTTGAATTTTTTTTTTATTAAGATGGTATTTTAGAATAATTTTATATCCTAGTATTGAAAGGAAGGTAATATGTAATTTTATTAAAAAGATATTTGCACTCTAATTCTCTGCTTCAGAATTTATAAAATTGAACTCATGTATGATGTATATGTTTCCAGCATGGAAACTTTAGTGATTAAAGTGGCCTATTTTAGCTGGTGCTGTGCAAGCCAAAGTTATTTCAGTAGGGGTCCTTGGTGCTCTCTGGGCTTCTTGTTTTCTTGCAGATGTTTCATTACCCTAATTAGGTAACATCATCAGTGCTAATACTAGCTTATTTCAATAGCTCATGCAAACAAATTTCTAAATGTGAAATAGCATATTGAAAATAGCATCTTAATAGCATATTGAGATGAATGAACTGTATAATGTCTTACTATGAGAACAAGTAACTAGCAGTACTATACATTTTGATTCAAAAATAAAGCCCAATAAAGTTTAATACCAGGTAAGCATATGTAGTGCTGAATCTGAAGAGGTTTTTGAAGTAATAGCAATATGCTTAAATCTCCTTATATATATGAATATATCTGGATATGGATATACGAAAAAAAGCTTCTAAGTTGCATAGCCAGAAATCAGATATAAATGCACCGCATCAGGCTTTAGATAGGTAAAATAAGCACGTTTTTTTTTTTAAAAAAAATTGTTGTTTCTCTCTTTGACATTTAGATAGATGAACCTCAAGGTGTGATAGAGAAGCGCCAAAGCTTTGCCAGAGAACTTCTCTTAAGTGAGAGAAACTATGTCCACATTCTGGAAATTGTGAAAGATGTCTATGTAAAACCATTAAAAGCAGCACTGGCATCCCATCAGACCATCCTAAGTGATATAAGTATTCAGCTCATCTTTTCTGATGTCTTGGACATTTTACAAGTAAATAGGTATATTTCATTGACTCTTTTGAACCATTCCACTACTAAAAAGTTTTAGAGATAAAACAAAGCCAATCCCTAGCAACCCCACTCTAATAAATACTCAAGGGTTTGGGAATATAGTAATTTGAAGTGATTAATAAATTTCCTGTAGACATAATTTCTTTCTAATCTGGATGGATGGATGGATGGATGGATGGATGGATGGATGGATGGATGGATGGACTTTTGAGTCAGTGTTTGCTCTTGATGACTGCCTGGAGAAATTTTCTTGGCAAGTTTTTTCAGAAGTGGTTTGCCATTGCCTCTTTCTAGGCTTAAGAGTGAATGGCCTAAGATCATCCATCTGCCTTTGTGCCTCAGGCAGGACTAGAACTACAATCTCTCAGTTTCTAATGTCTTAACCGCTATCTCAAACTGGAACTCTGTGTTCCAGTATGGTTAACTAACTGCTTTCTAGTCTGGTTTGTTAAAGAGTCATAAAGAGGAATATACATTGAATATGACTCCAAGGGTTTGTTTTCAGTGAAAAGCAGGATTGAAAGCTGGACATTTCAGATCAGGAGCAACTGTGTCAATTTCCAAATGAAAGAAAGTAATAGGGGCACTATTTTCTGTACAAGTCAAACCCCAGCTCTGGTTCCAGTTTTGAGCGCCTCCATTTTGGAACACCTTAAGAATAATTCAGAGAAATTTGGATAAGTATGGAGAAGTTCAAGAAGAACAATTAGAAGACTGGAAACTAAAATCTGTGCAAAACACATTGGTACAAGTGAAGGATTCTTCTTGTAGTATACTGATGCAGTCGTATCCTTTGGGAAGCTTGGTACAGCTGGGCTTTCTCTGGTCATCACTACACAAATAAGCACCTCACTTTCACCAGCAGTCCCAGCACTGCAGAAATGTGTCCATTCAAGCAAACAACCTGAGAAAGCAAGCCATCAGTGCAAGCCCACTGACTTTTGACAGGATTGCCTCGACACTTCAAACAGGAATCTTCACTTGCATCAATGTTCTTCACAAAATGATTTTTTTCCAAACGGTTTGCGTAGCTCAATAACTAGGTTTTATGTGGTTATGAAAGCACTTCTCCAATACCTGGAGGGGTGAACACACAGACAAAGTCCAAGTCTGATCTCTATAATCTTAGAATGTGGAAAGAAAAATGGATTCCATCTGAATGTTGAATAAACTTCCTAATGGCAACAGCAGATCAACACTGGAACCAGTAAGGGAGATGGTGAGCTCCCCTTTACTATGAATGGCTAGCTATCAGTGATACTTTAATTTGGATTTCTGCACTGAGGATGGGGTTGGATTTGTTCATTTAAATGGCTGCTCAAATTATAGGATTCTATGGTTCCCCACAGTGGGTGGCAAAGCAGTAATGTACTATATTATAATGTTTAGGATGAACATTTGAGAAGTATCTCTTCCGTCCTTTGTAAATTGGTTGGCAGGGGCTTTCCCAGTTTTGATAATGAGATAGATAAATAGCTAGAGAGATAGATTATTCTTGACAGTATTCTTGATAAGTACTTTGCCACTGTTTTTTTCCAAGATGTTTTTTTTCCAGTTTTTAAATCTAGCCTACAGCCCTGAGATTTCTTAGTTTCCTTTTCTGGCACTCAAGCCTGACTCTGATTAGGTTAGCCAGGTGCTGCTGGCTTATAGAACATCAACTATTGCAGACAAGTCTGGATTAGCAAGCATTCAACTTCATGCAGGTGATTTAACAAAATTTCCCAGAGGTAACTGCCTGAATGCTTAAAGGTGTTTTTTTCAAATGTGGGTCAGGCAAAGTATCAAATTTGCTAAACGTTATACAAAGCTGAGTTTCTTGTTTATATTTGGATAGCTCTAATATATAATCACTTGTAGTAATTCTAGATACATGGAATCACTTGGTATAAGGCAGGCTGCAATAACTGGATACTGGGGATTTTCTTAATAAAATATGCATTGAACAGCAGCCATTAGAAGGGCCAACTATTTTTCAAGGGACAGATTCTATTCTACCTCTTTTTCAGATTTCTACTTGGGTATGTGCTGAATTTATCAGTTTTTAGGAACAGAATATTTTAAGGTTGGCCAAGCTTACCTGTGGTAAATTAATATCACAAATTAATAGTTTTATGTAGCCTTACTGGGATATTTTCTACTAGAGTAGAGACAGACACATTAAAGGTAAGCCTTAAGTCTTGCCTCATTGAAACTGGGAGGGAGATAACTCCTTAGATGTAGAAACATAATGTTGTCATCACCAGCTGTTGCAACTTGTCTGCAACTAGATAGAAAGATAGAAACACCCTTCTATGTCTGTTCCAAATACAGGTGTTTTTTAGCTGAGTTAACACGAAGGTTTAATGAATGGAGCCCAGCCCAAAACGTAGGAGACATATTCATTAAGTTGGGCCAGCAGTTTCAAACATATACAAATTTTTTCAACAATTATGCAGTAATTCTAAAAACTACAGATAAGGTAAGAATGCACTAATCTCCCAAGATCTGGTTTACTCTTATCTATAGGTTTATTTTATTAAACATACTCTCACTAATTCTTTTAAAATACATGATGGGCATTTCCCTTTTACCACTTTCAAATGGTGCCGGTGATGGAAGCCTTTGGTTTTGGCTAGGATGCATTACAACAGGTTTAACTGGAATTCTCATCTCAATGGAGCCAGAAAATAGGTTTGAAACTGCCTACAATCATGCCTGGAGGATTTTCAGATTCCTCTCCCTTGAGGCCAGCATGTATTATGGCAAAAGGTTTTTGCTGTTCAGTTGTTTCTTTTTAATCTGTTCATTTCTAACCTGATATCAGTGTTTGTGTTTTCCCAGTGATTCAGTCTATCTCTCTGGATTAACACTGCTTCCTTCTTCTCATTCCTAACCTATTTTGATATTTCAATTAATTTTACTATGTAGCCCATCTCCCCGTTTTTAGATAGCTGTGCTTGCCTTCATCTAGTTACAGGGGCGTCAAACTGCCGGCCCGCAGACCGGATGCGTCATGCCAAAACCACGCCCACCTCATAGCCAACAATGGGAAAAAGTCGCGATATGTCATGACACGTCGCGTAACGTTGCAAGTTTGACACCCCTGATCTAGTAGAAGCCAGTTGCTATTCATTGTGGGTTTTCCATTCCACACAATATCAATTGATGAAGGGACAGTTTTGGCAGGATTGTTTCAGATTTATCTCCAGAATTGACACTTGGCTTATTTTAGCTATATGGGATATCAAATTACACAATAAGGAAATATAAGGACAACAATACCTGCCGTATCAGATGCATAATCAATATTGTGAATCAGAATAGAGCTGAAAGGGACCTTGAAGGTCTTCTAGTCCAGCCCCCTGCTCAAGCAGAAGATCCTATACCACTTCAGACAAGTGACTGTCTTCTTAAAAACCTCCAGTGATGAAGCACCCATAACTTCTGAAGGCAAGCTGTTCCACTGATTAATTGTTCTTGCTGTTAGGAACTTTCTCCTTAATTCCAGGTTGCTTCTTTCCTTGATTAGTTTCTATTGTTTCTTGTCCTGTCCTCTGGTGCTTTAGAAAATAAATTGAACCCCTCCTCTTTGTGGCAGCCTCTCAAATACTGGAATCATATCCCCCCTAGTCCTTTTTTTCTCTAGGTTAGCCAAACCCAAATCCTGCAACTGTTCTTCCTATGTTTTAATCTCCAGGCCTTTAATCATCTTAGTTGCTCTTCTTTGTACTATCCTCATTATTTGTATTATCCTTATTATTCCTGCCTGTGACTGGATGGCCTTAACTAGTTTAAGCTGTTCAGTGAATTAATGGTATCTATTTTCATTAAATAAAAAAATGTTCCTTACAATCACAATCATACACAACCACAGATTAGGGCACAAATTACAGTTTAATGCCTAGTTTCAAGTTGGCACAAAGTCACATGCAAACCATGGCTGATGGCAGAGGGTTTTTGTTCTTGTCTGATCTGCCTTCCCAGAGAATTCCTAAACTTCTCAAGCCAACTTAGTTCTCACCATTGTGTTGATTGGGAATGATGGGCTTTATAATCCAACACATCTGGGTGCAGACTGGTGGAGAATGGTGTAGTAGTCCAAAAATAGAGGGATGCACATCATTGTAGAAAACTCTAAAGGGAAAACAAAGAAGGCAAAATGTGTTGGGAACTTCATCAAGGCAATAGTCTGAATACATTTTCTGCTGCAGCTACCATCATGGTAATCCAAACCTTTTGTTTCCATAGTGCCGAGAAACTATTCCAGTATTCCGTGCTTTCTTGAAGAGATATGATCGGACGGTTATTACCACCATGAGAAGGTAACTTCATAAGGGAAGGATGGTCATAGCCCTGGGAGCAACACATTGGCACATGTCTTCTTTTATTAAATGTTTAAATATATCTTTTGTGAGGTTGAATCCTGACAAAGAGGGAGTCCTAGTAAATAAGGAAAAAAGCAAAGTTTGGCTCAACCAAATAATGCTTTTCAGAAAATTGGTTCAGGAGCATTCATGCAGGACTGGATTAATCTATAAAGTTCTAGAAAGACAAAGACCGAGAACATTCTTGATCTGCCTCTGTCAGCTATAATCCTTTGACTGAACTGGAACAATTTGCAAAGGAAGTCCAGGTAGCCAGAGTACTGCCAACCCTTCAGCCATGTTTTCTTCACAGGATAACATTAGTACAGTACATTCTTTTTTCGTCTAGAACATGCACACTATTCATTTGCCTTGGCAAATTTGTATATCTGCTTCCATATATGAGGAAAGGAAACATTCTATGAATGCATAGAGGGTAGGAGCAGAAGCACTACTAATTTCTTTCCATTTCATATTCTTATCTTCTCTGGCCTGCAAAAAACTATTTTAACTCTAGGTTTTGGCTCATAATTGAATGAACATAAACACCAGCTTCTTCCTTCTTCTTTCTTTTTCTTTCATTGGATACCTGGCTCAATGTATTTTGGGAGTGTCCCACACCCAGGAAGGAAGGGAAATGATAAGATGGGAAAGTAGCTGATATGATAGTTTGGCCTATTGGCTAAACAAACTGCACATCTGGTGCTGAGGTCTTTTAAAGTTGTGATGATGGCGGCATTGTAAAGTAAAATAGAGTAATCTATCAAGCATGCAGATCATAGCAGTTTATAGATGAGATTTTAAAGCAGTTAACTTACTTAAAGAGTTAGTTGACTCTAAAATTTAAGTCTCTTTGCAAATTATTTTGATTGTGCTTATTTATCATTTTTCTAATCAATGCATTAAATGTATATGTTGGCTGTGTAGCTTACAGGAACTTCTGCTCTGCCCTTCTAAAAGGGTCAAAGAATACATCACTCTCCTCTATGCTCTTAGACTTCACACTCCTCAAGAACACACTGACCACGAAGACTTGGCCACTGCAATTAAACAAATGAAACAACTCAAAGATTATATAGACCAGGTCTGTCTTCTACATTTGCTTCAGCATGATGATTATTTTGCACCCTTTTGGATGAATGGGATTTATTGCATGCTACACGGAATATCCTCTAGTTTAATTATCCCAATGGGGATTATGAAATAGGGGTTCCTCTTCCTTTAATGCAATGGGATTCGTGGTTTCAGTCACATTCTGGAGCTGCTGTTAGTTGCAAAAGGAAAAACACAAACACAAAATAACTATAGGATATTTCCTCTGTGGCTAATAGGAGGTCAAACTAGCAAACTGGGCTGGGGAATTCTAGTCACAGCTGTTCAGTTTTACATCTTTGTAGATTCTTCCAGATATGCTCACAACTCAAGTTTAGACAGACAGCAACTAGAGAATTTATTTTTCAAGCAATGGTAATAGCCAGCAGAATTCCTATCGCAGGGAGAATTACCTAGTATCAACTTGATTATTCTTCAGAACATTCTCCAACCCATTAAATCGATTGCAGACCAGGTTTATCTTTCTCCGTGTTAACGGCTGATCTGTCACAATGCCTGACTTTGGGGGAGTGATCTAAAATGGTTACTTTCTCACTTAAATTTGTGGTTAAATTGCTCTATGCGACATAAAATTAAAGCCTGTTCATTATGTCTTCTGACTGCTATCTGCTGTTCATGAACAGTATGTGCTTCTTTGTCCTATATAGCGGCCTTCACGATCTTTCCATTTTTTTTATTGTACATAAGTACTGCTCTTTCTTAAATTGTTTGGATTTGGGGGCAGGCCTTAGGATACTTGGAGAGATGCCATTGGTATGGGGGCCAATCTAAAGTCTAGCAGGTAATCTGCTGGTGAGATTTATACAGTTTTTTTATTGGCATTTGGATTGTCACTTTGGTGATGCAATTTTTGGTTTATATGTTGTTGATTTTTTTAATATGCATACCACTGTTTCCACTGCTGATAAGAATATCTTTTTCTCTTGTGAATTTGATTCTGTTAAAGATGTTATTGATTGTGTTGCGTTTTCCAAGTAACCTTTTTTTATTATGACAAGTATTTTGTTACACTTAACAGAATCTGCATTTTGGATTGTATGTGTGGGAGGGCAATTGCTTGCAGATGTTGCATGACTGTTTTTTTTGCTATGAATCCAGAGATAGGTGATTTCCATAAGGGTTCCTCTGATTAGTTTGTTCTGTCCATCAGAATGAAAGCCAGTCTAGAGGCAAAGATCTTTAGGTTTCATGATTATATTTATTAAATGTTTATATGCTTGGCAAGGTTTGGTACTTTATATAATAAGGCTTGAATGGCTGATTTTGGATTCATAGATGTGTAGGGTGTTCTGTCATGAAATGAAGTAATAATTTCATCTTTCTCAATTGTTATGCCTTAGATTTTCTGAAGACCCTGCAATAGTGACTTAATTGTATGTTTATTCCTATTTATGCAATTTCCAATTTTTAGGGTGAATCCTAAGTTGTATGTTGTGGTTTCAGGTAGCAATACAGTTAGATAGCTGATATGTTTCATTTTCCTGTTTTGGGAGCATCTATTTAAAAAAGGGACAATGGACCCACAACTTTTCATATGCTATTCTTCTTTTTTAAGCTGTCCTCTGTTACTTATGTCATTGACAGTTTTCTTGGTTTGCTTTCCAGTCTCTTTTAGGTTTGTATATTTCTACTATGTAATATATTTATGATTGCACGATACAGTAAATGCAACAAATGTGCAAATGCTCAGTTGTTCATCTGGTACACTTTCATCATACAACTGTTAATTTTTACTTGGAGAGTCTACCCTGTAAGACATAAATCATCAGAACTTGTCTGAAGGCAGTCTGCTCCCACAAAAGGCTACTTAGGTGTTTTAAATTTATGCAAAAGTTTTCAGACAGGTGACTCTTTATATGAATATTGAAATGAGAGAAATTACATTTTCTTGGCAGACAATAATTTGAGCTGATCTGTTTCAGAAGGTAATGTTTCGAGGGATTATAAAATAGGTTCTCAAAGTTTAATCCAAACATACATAACTGATTCACTGTGCTAATTTGGACTTCACTTTTTTTAAAAAAAAAAAATAACTTCATTTTTTTTAAAAAAATAACATACAGTTGTTTCATTTGTTTTTTAAAGAATATCTTCTTTTTTATAATTTATTAGTTTTCTAATTTTACAACTAAGTATTTAAAAAGCAACGTGGTGACTGGGTTAATCAATAACATACATAAATATTTAGTACAAATCTCAAGTTACAACATCAGATATTTCCTCTCTTTTTCCTTTACTATCTCATATTAGGCTAATACAGTTCTTATTATTATCAACTAAGTAAAAACATTCTTATTACATTTATCAATAATTTTTAGCTTATGCATTGTGTTTACATTCAATTCTTATATACAATCAATGTCCTGTTATTGCTTTTTTTCCCAAGCTTTAATTTCCAATCAATATTCAAATTAACATTTGATATTTATAATTTCCAAGCTTTAGGTCACCAAAGTTTTCCTTATCTCAACTTCCTCCTTTTTCCCTTTTCATAACAAAATTTAATATTCTAAGTATACATCTTATCTATTTGAATATAGTCTTGTTCTGTTTTCTAAAGGTTATCTATTTTCAACTATATTAAACCATGTAATTAATAATACAGTATCCTCTCTAATAAATCAAAACCATTATATGTATTGTCTGGGTTAACCAATAAATCAATAGTATACATAATTTTTTTCTTTTAGGCCTAAATTTTTTAAATTTCAAATACTCCCTCTCTTTTTCTGGTAAACTCTATTATCTCATATTAGGCAAACAGAATTCTTATTTTCAACTGATTTCCAAATATTTTAAATTATGTGACCAAAATTTCCCTTATCTCAACTTCTCTCTTTTTCCCTTTACATACCAAAGTCTATTAGTCTTGTTACACATCTTAGTTATTCAATTATAATGTTACTTTATTGTCTAAAAATTATCTATTTTCCACCATATTCAACCCTCTAATTAGTAATATGAAATCCCCTCTAATAAATCAAAATCCTAATTTTCTTCAGCCTTACTCTGACTTTCTTCCTTTGCCAACTAGCCTTCCATGTCAGTGCTTTTAAATCATCAAATAGTTCTTCCTCTATTATTATATATATTATTTGAAATAAGAAAGGCCGTTTGGTTGCAGTTTTTTTGGAAGAACAAGCCCATTTGCATTCATTAGTTCACCTCCCTATTACTCCAATTTCCCACAATTGTCCTGATAGGTTTATCTTCCATTCAATCTGTTCTTCTTCTTTCTCCTTGAATTTCTTCTGATTTATGTAAAAAATCTTTTCCATTTTCAGTGTTGTCACTCCCTTTTCTGATTTTTCCGTTGGCTGGAATTGAGTCTTCTGTCTTAGTGTTTAGTTGTTCCACTTCTCCTGTTATTTTCTGCATTGTTAGTTCTTTAGTTGTAGTCAAGATCCTTTATGTTGCATCTTATTTTGTTATAAGCTGAAAGAATGGTTTCATTTATTGATTTCAACATGGAAAGGATTTTTTCCTGATCTTCATCCATAGTATTTTGATAGTGTATTAAGTTGAAGACTTTAGAATCAAACGTTAAAAATAGTTTTTTGTTTTTTATAACTGGGTATGGGACATCTATTTCACGTGTTATAGGTGATCTTTATATTGGAAATTGTTTGTCAAGTAAGAATTTATAGTCCAAGATATTCCAGCATCTCGTGTAATAACAAATGCTTCTCATGTAGAGAAATAGGAAAGCAATTGCCATGTATAGCTCTGAAAGTCAGTAAAGGTTTACATTCATAGTTCAAACAGGCCAGATATGCTGCCCAAAGTTCCTTCTTTTCAGCTGAGTTTTTCACAGGTGGTATCTGTCAAGGTCAGAAAAGTTTTTTCTAGAATCTGGGCTTCAAGCCAAGTCTCTTTTAGGCAATAACAAGTTGTAATACCATACTTCACCACAAGATGTCACCGATACCATTTAAAGCTTTTTAAGTCCAAAGTTTTTATGATAGTTTTTCAAGTTTTATTTCTTTTTTTTTTAGATAAAAACAAACGTCTCCAGTAAGAATAGGAAACTTTTAGTCCCCAACTTTCAAAAGCATATACATCCAATTAGATTAAAATTGTTCTTATAGTTGCTCCCCTGGGTAGGTAGTTGCCGCTTTTCTTAGAGGATGGGGTAGAAATTCCCTTCCCTCTCTCCTCACAGGGGGAAAATACTTTGGGCAGCTTTTACAGGAAAAGATACTTAAAGTCTTAAAGAGAAGATCAGATCTCACCCAGTTTCATCCAAATTGCTTTAAAGGTGCTTGGTGATAATTTTGACTCCACCTGTTAGCAGTTTAGTGATGAGCCGTATTGCTATGGCTAGTCTTTCTCACGCAGGTTTGGAGAGCTGCCCTGGATCAAACGGAAGGGCTGTCACCTTCCCGCGATCAAGCGGGGGTCCCCTCCTTGCTCGTCACCCCTACAGGGCGACTTTTGACCCTTTCCAGAGTCCCCCAGCAGGACAAATTCGGTCACGGAAGACGGAGCTCACTTTCCTGCGTCTGCAGGAGCCGTGATGGCAAACCAGAAGTCCAAGAATATCTTCTTGATTATGTAGCATAGCCCTCTCAAGAGATCCTTGCAATAACTTAATTCCCATATATTAAATTTTCTAGTTGAAACTGAATGTGGGCAGAAATGATCTGCTATTGAGTGTGCAACGGTGTATCCAAGGAGGACCTGTAAGTAATCAGCTTTGTTTATATGAACCAAAATGCCCAAACAAGACATTGTTAGAAGATGTTTCCATAGGATGAGTTTCGTGTGTTTAACGATAAATGACAAAGATAAAACCAATTGATTTACTCAAAGAAATATATTTTGGTAGAATGATAAAGAAAAGTAAATGCCTTTTATGAATGAGGAAGTTGATTGGAAAAGTATTAAAAGTGCAAAATGGGAATGTGTCAAATACAAGACAGTATGTACAATAAAACCATGAAAATAAAAATTATAGCAAGTAAAACACAGTGGCTGACTTATTAGATTTGACTAGACTAAAATCCCAGTCAAGCAAAGAGCTGTGTTATTCTATAGTAATTAGTGTCCTTGACTAGGAATAAGGTTTCTATAGTATTTGACTCATCTTCAAAATTTGAGCTCATCGTGATAGCCCAGCTGCAAGGTGGATTGGGTTTGAGTTACTGTTACCAGTTCATTGTGGTAGGTAAACTACAACTGTTGTGCCAGCCAAAACTAAGGAATAGGTCCCCAGGCCACAGCCTCTACATGCTGATTTAGCAGGAATTGTCAACACAAAAGTTCCTTTCCCAACTCAAGGATTAACCTATTCTAGGAGATTGTGATCTTGGCAAGAACCATTAGGTACAATGTTAACTACTCTGATGTTTACAAACACAAGCAAATATCTATTGTCATGGTTTGGATGTTGTTAGTTTGAGTTTGTTTCTCCCTATTTCAGACCCTAATTATCTCAAGAAGCCAGTACCACTGGACTTGGAAATTGGAATATACTGTATGAGACAGCCCATGGATGGTTGGATTGATGTATTGATTTATTGCCCATGGATCAGATGCTGGATCCTTCACTGTAACCATCCATTGGTGAATCAGAAGCAGCCATTTATATATTTATTGGAGTGTTGTCGATATGTTTTTAAATTGCTGTTTGACACCTACAATCATGATATTGAAATGGGTGACCATACAGATTGAAACAAGAAATAGAGTAGTCAAAGAGTACTTTCGATGTTTAAACATTTTAGAAGTCTGTGATTTATAAATATTGCAATTAAATGCAAAATAGCCAAAAAATAATGAATCAATTTGGTAACAATAATTTTTAATGTTCTAATTCACAGCAGTTGTTGAAAGCCAGTAGATATCTAATTATGGTGCAAGATGTGGCCCAGCTAAACTGTTCTAAGAGAACGAATTTGCCGTTCAGGTCAGTAAAAATATTAAGGTTAATATAAACAAAATGAGGTCTAGCATTATAGAAATGTTCCTCCGTTTGTTTCTAAAGGTTTTCTTCTTTCTAAATAGAGACCATGAAGATCATAAATGCTGAATGTATTGAATTATTTATTGTGTAAATTATGTGTCATGTTGCATACTTTCCTTGTTAGAGTGCAATGAATCTTTTTTAAAAAAAGAAAAGAAAAATACAAATATAAACATAAACACAAGTATATAAACACAGTTATAAAACCCTACAGTATATCTCTGGGTAGTTTTGAGATTGCTTTTCCATAGAGATTCTGCCCACCCAATTCAAGGGCACAAAGAGTGCCTACACCAACAGCTGAAGGTTCCCATCCTCAAGGGATCTGAAAGTGGGTATTCTCTTCAGGGACTCCCTTATTCTGGAGCAGCTTGGTCCCCAATGCAAGGGTAGCTTCCCTTCCCCTGTCCTTCTGGAGGCTCATAGGAATTTGGCAGATTTGAAAACCCTTGGGACTTAAGAACCTCCTGTTGCTAGAAATATTAATCCTAATTTTAAATCTACTTTTTATTGCATTTTTCTTATTGTATGTTACTATTACCAATGCATTAGCTGCAGCTGTTGCTTGTGTGTAGCGCTTAGAGTAATCTTGACTGAAATGGTTTACAAATTTATAAATAAAAATATTTTAAAAAATTAAATATAGGGCGACAGCTAACAATGATATAATTATATCATTGGGCAAAACCATACGTGCGCCGCTAACATTCCAAAAATGTACAGCAAATCAGCCTTTTTAATGAGGTCCTTGCTGAGCTTTGAGTTTGAGCAGTTAGGGAAATATTTCATGCATATTGAATTGGATGAAACTTGTTAACTTCTGTATTTTATTGTAGTGATCCAAAAATTTTGTGTTTTGTGTTGTCTTATACTTTTTAGTACACTTTTATAAATGTTCACTATAATGCATTTTAAAAAAATGTTTACTGCATTTGAATGTTCTCCTGCGGCTGTTAAATTATTTATAAATTATATTAACACGGATAACGAAACTAACCCTTCAATTTTCCAGGTTGTATGAGCATACCCACGATCTTAGACTTTTCCTGTTCAATGATGTCCTTGTTATTTCACAACGCAACATCTCCTACAAGCCCTTTGAACGAATCCCCAAGGTCACTTACCAGTTTTTGGCTACAACAATGCTCCATCAGCTCCAGATTGAAGACATTCCAGATTCTAAATGTATGCTTTTCATTACTCTAAAATAGTAAAAAAAAATGTTGAATGCATTCATAGAATTTTTTAAAAAATATATTTTTTAATTACAGCAATAATATTGTTACAAAATCTCAGAGACATTCTCAGAATCAAACTATGTGATACCTGTATATCTGGCAACTTCCTGCAATTTTCTTGACAAGATTTTCAGACGCGCTTTGCCCTTGTCTTCTTTTTAGGGCTGAGAAAGAGGGGCTGGCTCAGGGTAGCACAGCTGGCTTCCTGCCTAAGGAGGAATTAAAATTCCCAGTCTTCTAGTTTCAAGTCTGATACCTTAACCACTGTACCAAACTGGCTCACTCTTCTTTATTACATACAACACTGCTTTTGAAAGTAGGCTTATTCTGACTTGAGCATTTAGGAAAGAAAGATCCTTGACTCAATTTTGAAGAGAAAGGTTTGCTTTTACCAAAGATTACAGAAGCAAAGCTGGATCTGAATATCCCCATGCAAAGCCTGCGTTTTTCCCTCTTCCCTGACCCTCCTGTTTTGACCACTCCATCAGTGTCCAATGATATTCGAACTAGATATTTTGGGAACGCCTTTGAGGTTTGGCACCTTTTTGGTGGAGTTTTGCATTCTGTCCTCACAGCTCTGTCCTTGATTGGCCAGTCTGTTCCAGATTGACACCTATGGTTCCTCCCACCCTACCATTTCCCCACCTACCTCTCCAATCTCGCCTTTCACTGCGTTTTATGGCAGAATGCTAGCGAAGCGGAGCATGCTGAAGATGGCAGAACCTGATGTTCTTGCAGGGTTTGTTTTTTTTATGTAGCAGGAGAAACTCTGTTTTAATGATCTCCAGCCCACTTGCCCAATGGGGGTGCAATTTCTGAAGTGTATTTGCTCACCTAAGAAACAAATTGGGAATTTGAGCCTCAGTTGAAGGTCAAGATGGCAATTTGTGGCAGTCTGCTTGAAGCTCCACACCCTTGTCTGCATGTCTGATGTTGATGCAGATACAAAATGGGTGGGACTTCGGTGATGCTTTCATGATGACCATCTTGACTTGAGTTTAATCACATCCTCCCTCCACACCGCCCCCACAGATACTGCTGATTGAGACTTAGGGTGGTGTTTCTTTGGTCAGCGAACAATGGAGCTGGCAGGAGATGCTTAATTCCCACTTCCTTGAAAAGACAGGATCCAGGGATTGCAAAAGCTATGCCCTTTAGGAAAAGGAAGACAGTATTTTGAGTGGATAAAAATAGTAATGCTCTGTTATGTTCATGAGGATGCAATATAAAAAAGCAGAGGTATTCTGTAACTCTCCTTGTGAAAAGCTTTTTGGGGAAAAAAAATGGGACCGGATTTTCTGCTTCACTTCAGATGCCCTGTTTTGTTTGCCTTCTCCATTGGCTGTGTACGGATAGTCCTCAATTTACAACCATTTGCTTAGCGACCGTTTTAAAGTTAAGTTACAAAGGCAATGAAGAAAAATGACATACAACCAGTCCTCGCACCTATGACCGTTGTAGCATCCGCATAGTTGCGTGATCAAAATTCGGGTGCTTGGCAACTGCCATGTATTTACAACTGTTGCGTCATCCTGGAGTGATGTAAATTTCAACCTTCTCAGCCACCTTCCAACAAGCAAAGTCAATGGGAGAAGCCAGATTTGCTTAACAGCTATGTGATTCACTTAACAACTGCAGTGATTTGTTTAACAATGGTGGCCAAAAAGGTTGTAAAATCTGGCACGGTTGACTTCACCACACCACAACCTTGCTTAGTTACAGAAATTCTGGTCCAGTTGTGACTCTTAAGTCGAGGACTATCTATAATAGAATATTCCCTCGCCAGTGTACAGGTAGTCCTTGACGTATAACAGTTCGTTTAGTGACCATTCAAAGTTACAACAGCACTGAAAAAAATGATTTATGACTGTATTTCACACTTATGACCACTGCAGCATTCCCATGATGGTCAGGTGATCAAAATTCAGATCAAGTTGGCAACTGACTCCTATTTATGACGGTGGCAGTGTCCCAGGGTCACCTTTTGTGACCTTCTGACAAGGAAAGTCAATGGGGAAGCCAGGTTCACTTAACAACTGTGTTAGTAATTTAACAACTGCAGTGATTCACTTAACAACTGTGGCAAGAAAGGTAAAAGGGGGCAAAACTCAAGAAATGTCTCCCTTAGCAACAGAAATTTTGAGCTCAATTGTGGTCCTAAGTCAAGGACTACCTGTAGTTGATGGGAAGAGCTGTTAGTATGCAGTTTTTAGGAATTCCAGTTCCCTCGCCTTTCTCTTACTGTGACTGTTGTTTTTCTTTTCCCTATTGATGCAGGAGAGAAAATATCCAAACATTTTCACTCTGAATCTGCTGTAAGTCTCAGCATTTGCTGCTGGGGTGGCAGATTTATCAAAATGAGTGTATAACATTGGAGTGGATGCTAAATCATATCCAAATCCCTCAAGGTTTTATTTGAAATTCTGGAAGTCTATTTAGAATACAAACTAGCATGTGTACCCAGACACAAAGAAAGAACGGAACAATACAAATCAAACTGATGGTAGTTAAAAACAACTGCTCAGTAATGTAATGAATGCATTCATTATCCTCGTTCTGGTTCCCTTAGGACAGGGGTAGGCAACCTTGGCTCTTTTATGACTCATGGACTTCAACTCCCAGAATTCCTAAGCCAGCATGGAAACCTCTCCCTTTCCCCTCAGCATGGCTGGCTCAGGAATTCTGGGAGTTGAAGTCCACGAGTCATAAAAGAGCCAAGGTTGCCTACCCCTGCCTTAGGATATATAAGTCATTGACTGAGATGGGTGGCTATACAAATTGAAGAAAGAAAGAAAAAGAGAGAGAGAGAAAGAGAGAGAGAGAGAGAGAGAGAGAGAGAGAGAGAGAAGGAAAGAAAAAAAGAAAAAAGAAAAAAAGAGAGGGAGAAACAAAGAAAGGAAGGGAAGGAGGAAGGAAGAGAAAAAGAAAGAAAGAGAGAAACAGAAAGAAAGAGAAAGAAGAAAGAAAGAAAGAAAAAGAAAGGAAGGAAGGAAGGAAGAAAGAAAGAAAGAAAGAAAGAAAGAAAGAAAGAAAGAAAGAAAGAAAAAGAAAGGAAAGAAGAAAGAAAGAAAGAAAGAAAATTTTTGGCTCAAGGATAAAAGTCTGAGTCTTTTATAAAATTGCACACTGTGGGCAAAGTAATTTGACCAAAACTATTCCAGTGAAAGCAAAAATATTTGTATCAAATATACCTAAAGATGGATCCATCCCGACTACATTTTAGAAGTAGAGCCAGAATTAAGTCAAACAACTAGAAGTCAATAACCACACAGTCATCCTTACTAAAGATATCAAACTAAGTCAGATTTAAGCTGAACACTTAAAATTTAACAATTGGCAAGTTGTCCTGCAGCGAATTGGCCACAGTGAATTGGCCTAGCCCCAACCTGACAGTGTGACTCAAAAATCATATGGAATTTATGTAATCCATTTAGAATTCAAATATCTTGGACGATGACTGGAAAATTTTTTAGAAGGGTTTTATTGGACTGAGATTTATAAAATCTTAAAGCTTCTTGTAACAGTCTTTACCACTTTGATGGGGAAATGGTCATTTCTAAAGATAGAGAGTAGGTTGAAGGGTATTCAGTTGGCAAGAGGATCTAAGGCCCTAATGTTGTGGTCCTATACAGAAGCAAGGAAGGCGATTGTTTTGTAAGCTGCACCCAGTTTTACAACCTTTTTTTGCCATGCTGAAGCAAGTCACTGCAGTTGTTAAGTGAATTATACAGTCATTAAGTGAATCTGGGGTTCCCCCCTTTACTTTGCTTGTCAGAAGCTGGCTGGGAAGGCAGCAAATGGCAGCATGACCCCAGGATGCTGCAACCTTCCTAAATCCAGGCCAACTGCCAAATAACTGAATTCTGATCATTTCATCGTGGGGATGCTGCAATGATCCTAAGTGTGAAGACTAGTCGTGGTAACTCTCTCTTTTTATAGTGCCTGTAACTTTGAATAGTCACCAAATGAATGGTTGTAAATCAGGGACTACTATATATCAAGATGGCATACTGGGGCTTTTTGTTGCTCTGAAACAAATAGATCATTGACTCCAATCATTAACAGTTCACAAAAACAAAACAAAAAAAATCCAAAGCAAAACATTGGATGGAAAGCCCCCTCACTTTGGCAGACGTGTTTCCTGTTGAGCTATTTGTAGATTAGAGTAGCTACTTCTGCAGTCAGGATATGTCAGACTGCCTTTAATGGGAAGCTGAGAAAGCTATTGGTACTTTCCTTGATCCTTCATACGCATTCTTACTATCCTTCAACCGGTTCAAATTGGAATTCCCTTTAAAGCCAGATAAACAGCATCTGACTCCAGCCAGTTGATCATAAAGGAAGTACATTTGTGTGTTTTAGTTTCCTAAGTCATTTCCTTTAGATGATTAAGTACACCTACCTGTGATCTCACCTCTAGACAAGCCAGTTTGGTGTAGCGGTTAAGGTATTGGCCTATAAACTGGGAGACCGAGTTCTAGTCCTGCCTTAGGCACAAAATTAGCTGGGTGACATTGTGCCAAACACACCTTCTGCACCTTAGGAAGAAGGAAAAGGCAAACCAAAAATCTTGCCAAGAATACTGAGGGGACTAGTTCAGTTACAACTGACGTATGGGCATGCATACGTGCGCGCACATGCACACTAAAAATCCTCACCTTTCAGTTATTAATTTTTGGAGTAGTGCATCCCAGGGAAAATATAATTCACTTTTAAAAATGTTCCTAAAATGAGAAGCGTTTGGGAGCACTATTTATAATTTAAATATTTCTTATTGGAGATGTGGAAGAATGGGAAGAAATAGGATTTCACTTTAGTCTTACATTTAATTATTACCGGCGATAGGTCAGTTTGGACAAACTTCCTATGCATCTTGGAAAGAGACAGGTAAGACAAGTCTTTTACCTAGCTCTAACAACATGAGGATCTCATTGTCCTAATGAACCTCACAGGAAGGCTGAAACTATATATGGGTCAACACATGGCTTGGGCCAGGTTATAGGCAGAACCGCCTCTGAAGATATCTGAGGATTTCTTCCTGTGTCGCCAGGTCAGATATAGTCAGTGCTCCAGTTCCCTTCCCTTAAATGTTAGCATCTAGTACAGAGCACCCCATTGCCAGCAATGGCAAAACTCTCCAGATACGTTGCGCGACATCACGTGACGTCGCAAGTTTGATATGTCTGATCTAGTAGGACCTGGGAAGTTGGTCTCCTCAGCAGAGCCTTTTATTCTTCCAAAAGGCCTTGAAAGGCTCAGCATAGGAGAAAGCTGGAGCTCACTGATTGCAATCATTTATGTATTGGGGAGTATTGTTTTGGGATAAATTGTGTATCTCTGGCAGCTAGCTTATGTCTTCTATGTTTTGTTGTAAGCTGCTCAGTTATGACAGATAAGGTAGGCAGCCATATCTCTTAATACATTCATACAGTTTGGAATTTTCAGGCATTCTATGCAAGGATGCCTGTAATGTCTTCTTATGACAAATCTAGGTTTAGCTAGGCAGCCAATTTTTAATTCATTTCACAATAACCACTTTACGAACACTGTTATCATGAGAATCTTTTGCAACGTATGTCCATTCCGATTTTTAACTGATGCACATGTTGACTTAAGAAACATTCTTAAGGAATCTAAATTAATGACAATTTTTGTTTGCTTATTTTCACAGATATCCAGAATGCTTTTCTTTTACAAGGGCCCAGGCATCAGTGGATCTGTTCCGCAGATGAAGACAAGTTTGTATGGTTTTCTGCATTACAAAAAGCAATTCACTGTAGTATCAGTCAGGATGTAAACTGAATAAGGCAATGTAGTGACTGAAGTTGGGACTGACAACTCGGTCATTAAGTGAAGCAGTTGCTAAGTGAAACCCATGTCTGTGTTTATGATCTTCTTTCAGTTTTCCTTTGTTTTATATACCTACAAGGGTTGTAAATGTGACAATTGGTCACAAAGATTTCAACCCTGTTATAACTGCAAATGGTTGCTGTATGAGGCATTGGCTAAATGAGGACTGCCTGTATACTTTCCATGTATGTTGCTCATGATCTAATGACATGGTGGATGTGACCATTAACTGAAATAACTTTATTATAAGCAAATTTAGTATGAAATAAATATATACAATGATTTATGACAGGAGGTTGTGGTTGAGTCATAGGTTATGAACGTGGTTATTAAAATAAGACATCAGAAGTTTTTTTAAAGGAATACTTCCTTATCACCAATAAGATACATCTTGGCTGATTTTGGACTTTACTTATGCAGTCAAAATTTTATATCTGAAAATTTCAATTTTGCAGTAGAAATTGTTTCAAACAATGCTCTCATCCGTATCTTGCACAAGTACTGGATAGGCATCTGCCACCCTTATACTGATTAGTGCTGGAGGAAATCTACAAACTAAATATTGTATAAGAGCTGAAATCTTTGGATTTGAATATGGGAATGTCAGGATTGAGCATAAGGCAGGCGCATACTATATCCAAGTGCTCATGAGCTTCAAAATAAATTTGTGAAAATAAAGTGGTTTTGTTTCAATGACTGAATATAAGGGATATACCTACCTTTCTAGACCTTTCTTATATTTAGTAAAATAATAAATTATATTTGCTATGACTTGATATTCTGTTTACGCCATGTAACATGTAGAGATTATTAGTGAACCATTAATGTAACTGCACGATGCATATTTTATTTTGAATATATTGTTTTGCATGTGCAGTGAATGCTTTTTATGACTTTTTTCTTCTTCCTAAATGTTTGATATTTTCTACTAAAAAGTTTGTTTCCAATTTTAATAAGTGAATATATGACTATTAGTAGCATGTAGTGATCTTAGACTAGTAGAAATTCTGCAACCAGACATAGTCTGGCTCCCATAGAATGCTAAACATGTCTTTTTTATTTTGTCCTATCATAATGTATGAACTCACCCAGTTCTAGCCTTAAAATAACTGACTCCATATTCAGTAAAAAAAAATGTACAAAAGTCAATTGTCTTCTGTTATTGAGCCAAATTAAAAGGATTAACTCCAATTAAAATATTGTGCTGTTTTATTGTTGTAAAAATCACACAGTTGCTAGTTCTGATTCTGCTGAGATACTTCCATGCATTTTAACATCTATGATCCCACAGCCAGAATAAGCCATTAAATAGAATATCTGCTGTTAGTCAGCATTAATGCAAATTTACATATGAGATCAAAAGGGTGTGTATTATACAATATACAACAAATCCTAATACAGTACATCAACCTGAATAGCAGGATACACTCAGGAAATTTTGTGTTAATAACGAAGCCTGTCTACAAGCAGAAGAATAATGCCTGGAGACATGAACAGAAATAAGAACCCAACATTTTAAGAAACACAACTTGGGGGTGGTGGTGGTGGTGGGTGAGGAGTAGAGGGGGAAGATTGGGAAAGAGTTGAGGTACTGACACATTTCTTGACCACAAAGAGTGTTACAGTAACGTTTGGTGGATGTGTCAGTTTGTAAAGGATAATGTGCAAAGCATGCAACTATATGTGGTGTTCAGGAAAAGTGCATGGCTGAGATCAACACCCGATCCTTTCACAGAAGAGAAACACTTGTGGGCAGACTGCAAAATGACATCATGAATGCAAACATTTTAACAATAGTCAAGCTGTGGTCACACGCGCAGTATATCAACAGGCAAGGACAACAGAATTTGGTATGGCAAAGTGTAAAAGAACATAGGCTGGACTTGGAAGATATTGGGTTACTCAAATAGAATAGGCTTCTGAAATTACTAATGATTTGCAAGACTACAAACTCTGATTTGGGGGGGATCAGTGATGACCACAGCTGGCTAATTTCCATTTACACAGTAAGACAGATGTGTAAAAGGTATTTATGATAAATATATGTGCTTCTGTGATAAAGGTAGCTTTTGGGATGCTTTTATTTATGATGCTTTGACGTGAAATATAGAAAATTCATTTAGTATTCAGTTCCAGTTTGGGATATAGGCCACTTAAGTTGTATAAATCTGGTTCCAACTTAAAAATTGTGTCCTCCCAAGAAAATGGGAATATATTGAACATTCAAGGAAACACTTATTTCATTCTTTGTATTAAAATTATAAAAAGTTACTTAAATACAGCTGTGGACAGAGGACATATCAATCACAACAAAAATGTTAAGAGTGCACTGAGTGAAACATATGGGATTTTAATTAGGCCTTTTACCCAATTTTCTGTTTCAGAGTTAATTATTTCACAGTTAATGGCAACTGGTTTATAAGTGAGAGAAGGGCCGAAGCTGTTCCAGTTGAACCTCCAGTGAAATTCTCTCCTCCAGGACATCCTAGAAAGGAGAAATTTGCCATTTAGATACCACAATGAAAGTGCATTAACATATGCATGCACATGCATGCACAATTATACACATTTTGCTGGTTTTATGCAGAGAACAGTGTTTATGCAAATAATATAAGACAGTGAAGTTAGACACAACTTTTACTTCAGTATGCAAAATTTCTGCCTAAAAAGTGTTCTTTATATTTTTCTTAAAAACATAGCATCAGTCAGCAATTATGTTCAATAATCTTGTTTAGGGAGGAACACTTGTGGTTTCTTTGCAAGTGAAAAAGTAAATCAATAAAGAAATACTGAAACAAACTATTTCAACAAAACTATTTTACATTTAGTGAATAGAGCAGAGTAGAGTAGAGTAGGAATCTGGAAGGGACCTTGGAGGTCTTCTAGTCCAGCCCCCTGCTCAAGCAGGAGAACCTATACCATTTCAGACAAGTGACTGTCTAGTCCAATGGTGGTGAACCTATGGCATGGGTGCCAGAGGCGGCACTCAGAGCCCTCTCTGTGGGCACGCACGCCGTTGCCCCAGTCCTAGGCCTTCAGCTGGGTTTTATAAAACCTTTTTGCTTTAGGCCTCCACCGCCGTGTGCAAAAAAAAAAAAGTTCAATCAGTCAATTTCAACTTCTCGTGGGGAAAAAAAAGATCTTGCAAAGTTGGAATTGATTGATTGAACTTTTTAGTCCCACCCAGTCTGCTGTTACCACCGCAGCCACGCCCACCCAATGGACCACGCCCACCCAATGGGTCACATCCACCTGGCACTCGATGATGCATAAGTGGGTTTTGGGTTGCAGTTTGAGCACTCAGTCTCTAAAAGGTTCGCCATCACTGGTCTAGTCTCTTCTTAAAAATCTCCAGTGATGGAGCGCCCACAATTTCTGAAGGCAAGCTGTTCCACTGGTTAATTTTCCTCACTGTTAGGAAGTTTCTCCTTAATTCCAGGTTGCTTCTCTCCTTGACCAGTTTCCAACCATTGTTTCTTATCTTGCCCTCTGGTGCTTTGGAAAATAGTTTGATGCCCTCTTCTTTGTGGCAGCCCCTCAAATATTGGAATACTGCTATCATGTTGCCCGTTTCTTCTTTTCTTTAGACTAGCCAAACCAAAGTCCTGCAGCCGTTCTTCATATGTTTTAGTCTCCAGGCTTTTGATCATTTTAGTTGCTCTTCTCTGAACTTTTTCAAAGGTCTCAACATCTTTTTTGTAGTATGGTGATCAAAATTGGTTGCAGTATTCCAAGTGTGGTCTTACTAGGTTTTATAAAGTGGTACTAGTACATGATCTTGATTCTATGCCTCTGTTTATACAACCCAGGATTGTATTAACTTTTTTGGCTGCTGCTGCACACTGCTGGCTCATAGTCAAGTGATCGTCCACTAGGACTCCAAGGTCCCTCTCACAGTTGCTGTTTTTGAGCCAGGTCTCGCCCAATCTGTACTTAAAACTTTGATTTTTCCTGCTTAAATGTAAAATTTTGCTTTTCTCCATATTAAAACCCATTCTGTTGGATAGGGCCCATTGTTCAAGTTTGTCAAGATCTTTTTGGATCCTGAGCTTGTCTTCTGGGGTGTTGGCTATTCCTGCCAGCTTGGTGCTATCTGCAAATTTGATGAGTTCCCCTTCTATTCCCTCATCTAAGTCATTAATGAAGATATTGACGAGTACTGGGCCTAAGACGGAGCCTTGTGGTACCCCAATGCTTCTCTCCATGTGGATGTAGTACCACTGAAGAGTACTCACTGAGTACAGTTTGTCAGCTTTTTTATTATTACTGGATGTATGAACTGCATATGATGTCAGTTTATAGGTAGTCAAATTCATTATTGTCTTGAGTAGTTGTGTCTTTAATGCAGCTAATGCTGCAAACCTATTTTGCTGGAAAAATGTACTGAGAATTAAAAGCTTACATTCTTTGTGAATCTGCAGTCAAAATCTTCTAATGGTGATTGTTCCACCATTTCAATGAGATGACTGAGAACATATCTGTCAACAACTTCATTCATACATAGAATACTTGTCAAACTGAATGCCTCTTTTCCCTTCTTACCCCCCTCCCCTCCCTTAATTTCATGGATCTTGTAATTAGGTTTAAGTATTTCCAACATGCTCTGGAGCCTGAATACAGCTAACTTAAATTATATAAAGTAGCTGAATCTCCAAAAGAACATACTAATTGAAAGCATGAGCTGTGGATACTGGGCTTTTCTTTACAAGTTTGCTAAACAGAAAGTACAATACTGAAGAAGAATGTATGTTTGTAAAACATCTCATAATAACTTGTCAATTATCTTACCTTTAATTGTTGCTGCAATTCACTGTTCAGTCTGGCCAAAACAGTGTTGGTCTCCTTATTGCGTCTAATTGATGCCTGAATAGCTTTCTTGTCCTTTCCCACTGATCTGAGGAGACATTTCATGAAACAACTTTCAGGAACTATGGAATACTTTTCTCCCCTAAAAGCTCAAGTTGTTTTGAACACGATATTGTTAAATTCCTTAGCTCTGTAATGTGCTTAATTGTACAACTGTAAAGAAAATGGCTTTTATAATTTTGGCCTTCTGTTTTCTGATTACAGAGCTAATATTTGAAGCATTTAAAGCCTACATGTGTTTGCTGGCACTTTCTAAGACTCTTTTTTTTTCTATGAAGAGATCCCAGGGTTGAACAACTCAAAATCACCTTTGAATTGTTCTATTTTGCAAGTTCCAACAGAACAGAATATCTGTAGCTCAGGAACTGTGGAATCCTTGCTGCTCTCTAAACTTGTTTGCTTGCAGACGTTTCATTACCCATTTGGGTAACAACATCAATGTCAGCGAGTGTGGGTTCTGCTCCCTGATTATATACAACAGCTTTTTTCCAAGTGTTTGAAACAACAAAGCCGCTGTCTGAACATTTCACTGGATTGAATTCTTTATATTTCACAACTTTATAGCTTCAAAAATCACTGAACATGTTTCCAACAACAGTTTAAACCAGGCATGTCAAACTTCTGGCCCATGGGCCAGATGCATCACGCCGAAACCGTGCCCATCCCATTGCCGGCAATGGGGGAAAAGTCCCAATACCTTGTGCGACGTCACGTGACGTTGCGAGTTTGACATGCCTGGTTTAAACAGTACCAGTTTATATGACTGTCTGTGTAAATGTAGGTGGTGGCCAAATGAATTTCCCAATCTCCTATTTTGTGGCCTGCCCAGAACACCCCCCCCCCCACAAATTAAGAAGCAAAATCACAGGGGTTTGTTTTTTTTACAGGGAAACAGTTCACAAAATCAAAAGCACATTATCCTGCACTTTGACTACTGCAACTTAGAAAAATACCAAAGGTCTCAATCTTCAGCCTTCCCCTTGGACACACCTTAGAATCCAATTTTAGTTTAGAACATCACCCAAATGGAAAAAGTTACCCCAAGAGTTGGGCTTTCTCTCAATCATATATATAAAAAGCTCCACATGATGAAAGAAGGGTGTGTGTGTGTGTGTACATCGGTTAGTTTGCATGAGCCATTTCATTCCATCCTTATACCGAACACACAGATATTTTATTTAATTTTAATAAATAGGCACTTGCAAAAGGAGCTTGCAAAATATTTTGTAGTAATTTCCCCTGTAGCCTCAAGATTAAAACTTGTGTGCAGATCAAAGTTTGAGTATACTGCCTTTCTTAGCAATTCGAGGACTCAAGCATCACAGACCATTTATAGGCCTCTTTAATAAATCTATTTGCTATTTAAAATGAAAATATCTCAGTATTAGAGATTCTCATACACATCTTGGGTTACCTAGGAATAGATGGCTGAGAAGCAAGAACAGCAGCTATGACACCTGTTTTCTGCGCATGCTCCTCCACTTCAGGTTTCAGCTCATCTTCGGATTTTGGCCTTCTGCGGATAGGCTTTGGTGGTGGTGCTAGAGGTGTAGTGCCTTTGGCCTGAAAAGAGAGTCATCGTGGTTGATGAATACATACTCCAGTTAAGTTTCACCTGACTTCAGAAAAATTAGTTGGTTAAGTAATTACAAATACTAATTATTTAAGCTATAAGAACCGCTTTGAGGTAGTGGTTAAGGCACCAGGCTAGAAACCAGGAGACTGAGTTCTTGTCCCATTTTATGCACAAAGCCATGTAGGTTACCTGGGCCAGCCCCCTTCTCTCAGTTCTTGAAAGAGAGTGATGGCAAAGTACTTCCAAAATCTTGCCAAGTCCATGCAGTTGCCAGGAATCAACACTGATTTGATGGCAGGCAGGCAGGCACACACACACACAGATAGCTAGTGATTAAACTAATTAGTACAATTAATTATGGCTTTTAAAAAGATCTTTCTGTAAGTCTCTTTAATAAGAGACCACACACAATTCTACAAGCTGTAAGGTAAGCTGTTCCTAGGGATATAGGACCTTTTCTTAGAGGTCATCTCACTTGGTAGAAGCAGCTAATTTTCATAAACCTCTCTGAAGACCTTAGCCACAAAAAAAAAAAAAAAAAA
>NW_015387662.1:51606-57029 GCF_001527695.2 Protobothrops mucrosquamatus
GATTAATACATTTTATAAGATATGTTCACCTGTTAGCATGTTGCATACCATGTTTGCAGGGGTAGTAGAAACTGTTTTGTCTTCTGTTCTTCCATCTCCTTTGGCAACTCTTATAGATACTGCAGTATCAGAGGGTTTTTCTACCTAAAAAGTCAGAGACATATTCCAGAAACGTATCATGGCTAAGGATGAAAAAGCTCTTCAAATTTATGGAAGGATAGGACTCATGGTACTTAATATAGCTATAGATTATAGATGTGTTGATATGTGCTAACCTGGACAGCTTCTGGAAGTTTCTCAATTTCTTCAACATCATCTTCATTTACATTCGATGCAGCAAAAACCTCAAAATGGCTAAAGTCTGCGAAGTTTGGCTGTTCTGGGATTTGTTGAGGTGAAGTACTGTTATGCACTATTAGACCATCAGCATCTGATGATCGATGAACATGGCTTCCAGCCTATAGTTTTTTTTAAAAAAGAACTTTTGAAAATATAACAAAACACAAGAAGTTGATCGAGAAAGTTTGCTACTATACCCTTAACCTAGTCACCACCAACTGAGTCAAATTATGGCACTTTCACACTATGAGAGCTCATCATTTTGAGAATACACAATTCTTGCTTGCTTTCTTCAAGACAGGCCTAGTGTGGGCTATGCACTGACAAAGAGTTTTGTAATAAAGAGGGTAATTGTATTTCATGGCCTAGAGCAGTGGTGGCGAACTTATGGCACTGGTGCCAGAGGCGGCACTTGGAGCCCTCTCTGTGGGCACACACACCGTCTCCCCAGCCCCGCATCCTCCCACGGCCCCCTCCTCACCAGCAGCTCCCTCGGAGGAGAGTCGCCCCTGGGCACGGCCCACGCGAAGCAGCGCAGCCAAGGATATGGTAGCTGGGCAGCTGGGACAAGACTCTGCCCTTGCGTCCCGTCACGCGCAGATGATGCTGCAGGGCATGGGCGGAGGGCGTGGCCACCATGGCGCAACTGGGCTGCCTTGGTGATCTGTGGCGGGCAGTGGAGGTGGATGGCCCAGTGGGCAAGGTGGAGCGGGAACGGGGGTAGGGTGGTGGTTTTGGGGCACTCAGTAAAGGTTTGCCATCACTGGCCTAGAAGAAAATGTAATCACGAAAAGAATGTCGGAAGAAAACGTTGCCAAGTTAGAACAGAAATTCAAATATACCTGTGCGGGCTGAGGTCTTGGAGGCACTGCTGGGGGACAAGCAACCACTCCAGTCTGCTGTTGACCTAAAAAGCAGTAAAGATTGAAAAGCTTCTGGCTTAATAATACGCTAATCATATTAGTTTCTGGAAAATGTTTAGCTGTTGTTTGGATATACAGTATTCTGTCAATTAGAGTCATACTTCAGTAGTATCTGTTGCTTTATTTCAGCCCATCATATGTGTTAAGGGTACACAACGTTTAATAGGTTTTAAAACTTTGTGCAAAAAGCAAAGTCCTCTATTAATTCTATACAGTATCAAAGAGACAGACATTCTTTAAACCGTCTCAATATTACATTTTAGAATGTCTATACCATTCTCAAATGTATACAAAGTCACGGTTGCAATTATAATTGACAATGCCTTGAATGTCATGCAAAATTTGAAAAAAAAAAGTACCTAAGTGATTCATAACCTAATATATACTATTATCCCTGGGTGCCCATAGATTGTAATGTGCCCAGTGACAACTGGCACCTGCCAGTATCCTGTTTCACATGGTTTTATTAATTTTTTTGGATGGTGGTGGTAAATCAATGTTTTGGCTATGACTCTTGAGCAATTATTTCTGTAATAACATAAACAGTGGACCTCTGGCCCATTTAGGCAAGCAATCTGTTCTCTCAGTGGACAAGCAACTGCATAAAGAAGTCTATTAGTCTCCCAGCAGATGGCCTTCAGAGGCAGCCACACTGCCATCAAGACCAATAGCCAGCGGTCCCCGTGATTTCCATAAATTCGTTCAACATTTCTGAAGCCAGCCAGGCTGGCAGCCTGCCCAACCTATGGTAACACCACATCTCATGGTAAAAGATATCATATCGTGTTCTCCAAATTCAAATATAGATTGTCATTAACAATTGGGAACCCTGGTTTGCTAAACCGTATCAGTGTTTTCCTTTGAGCTTTATATTGACATTCCTGTGATTTAAAATGGAAGACTACAGAATTTAATTATAGTAACAATATCACATTAAACTCCTGGCAAGACTGGCATAGGGAATATTAACAACTGAGGAATTTACCCCTAAGGAAATATAATAAATAGCATTTTAATTATAGGTCTCAAGGAATAGAATGCATTACTAATCATCTTAGAATTGTGAACTCTTGAACATATGATGTTTTTTTAAAAACTACCATTAATTTTGTTCTTCAAAAGTTATTTTTTTTCTTCTGTATTAAAAAACAGTCTTGTAGCATTTAATATGCTTCTTTAACTGTAGTAGCAGTATTACACATATTTCACTAGTTTCATCAGATCTTCCTTAATACTACTTGGAAAAAAAATCTAAATGATTTCCATAAGCAACATGTACATTTCTAAAAATGCATTAATTCAAAACAACAGAAACAACCCCCCCCACACACACACACTTCAACTACACCCACCTGGAGTAACTGGGAAGGTCCTATTCATATCTAAAGATGATGATCGGGAATGAGAGGGGTGAGGCCTTGGAGGGGGTGGAGGAGGAGCAGGGTTATCTGGAGAAGTCCCTGAATGTGACCTGAAAAACAATGGAACTACAGAAATTCTATTGCAAACTGCAACTTTCAAAGACTAAAAGACCAAAAAAGTAACATGTCAACTGACAAACTAATATCCCGCCATCTTGGATTAAAACAAGTTTGGTTGAGAATGCTGATCTTATACAATGCAAATAGTCCCATTTTTAAATTTGTGCATCACATTGGATGCATTTATTCTAACTGCTATTACCGTACATCAAAGTTCAGCTATGTCTTTTTCATGTATACATTAACATCTGAAAATGGACATGCTAAAAATCAAGGCAGTGTTCCTCAACCTGATGCCCCGTCAAGATGTGCTAGATGCATCGCTTCATCCAACAGACCATCCATAGTACCTGGAAGGACTTTGGAGAATACTAGCTGAGGAAAGGCTGAATTAAAAACTTTAACCAAGTGTGAAGCAACAGGGCCTTTCTGTTTGACCTGCTGAAATTAGCTCGTATTAGGTACTGTACCTTCCTCAACAATCGAGGAGAAATCTTAGCCTATGCAGTCAGGGAAATTGAAAATAACAAATCGAGGCCCAAGCTGTTGATTGGAAAGCAGTTATTCTATCAGGTAACAGAAAAGGGTGAGGAGTGCTTTGTTGAAACAGCATCTCCAGTAGGCTCCCCTCTTTCCTTATTATTTCCACTGATGTTATTTGCTTTAAGAATTGTGTAACTTTATGGACTGATGATTGCGTTTATCACCATTTTCCTGCTTTTGTTTTGCATCTGTATATTGTATTTCTTCTGTTTTATTTCATGAGAGCAGGATAAAATGTTGTTAATAAGGAAATAAAATTAGGTGACTACAACTAACAGGAGCACTTGTAGAGCAATTTAAAAAAAAAAAAAAAGATTACTAGCAAAAAAAAACCAGGGCAACAATTTACCTGAGGACAATGAGATTTCTGGAAACAGAATGACACATTCTGCAAAGCATAACTATGTATGTCCTTTAATCCATTTCATTTTGCCTAGAACTCAGTCATCTAATTGTTTAAACCAGTGGTTCTCAACCTTTTTAATGCCGCGACCCCAACCGGTCGTAAGTCGAGGACTAAACTGGTCGTAAGTCGAGGACTAAACCGGTCGTAAGTCAAGGACTAAACCGGTCGTAAGTCGAGGACTAAACCGGTCGTACGTCGAGGACTTTCCCTGCCCAGGAGCGCCGCGCATGCGTGGTTCCGCCCCCTGTGCCGGCCGAGGCGTAGCTGGCAAGCGGCAGAGACGGAGCAGGCCGACCACCAGCTGGCCCAGCCCAAGGGAGGTAAGGCACCCGCCGGAAAAGGGGAAAAAAATGGCAGACAAAAAAAAAATGGCGGACAAAAAAAATGGCAGACAGCCTTGCTTGGCAACCCCCATGAAATGGTTGATCGACCCCAAATGGGGTCCCGACCCACAGGTTGAGAACCACTGGTTTAAACAGTCTGTGAGGGTTTTAACTTCTAAAAGCCTAAAATACTTCAAGTCCTCTGAAATGATAACTCTGAAAAGTAGTACACATTCATTTTGTCTTTCTGTTAATGTCGCAGAAAAATAAACACAATGCTATTAATTGTAGAGCAATAATACCAGGAAGTATTATAAACTCTTGAATCGCCCTCATAGAGTCACATGAAGTTTTACCAGATTAAAGTTATGTTCTGCGAACAGGCTACAGGGTGACCAGTTTAGGCAAACAGACTTCTGCTTGAATGTGTTTAATATTTAAGCAGCTAATTACCGTTGTCTGGTTACAGTACTTCCAATGTGTTCTGCATCTGAAGTAAAGGAATCTGAGCTGCTGTAACCATCTGCTGGAATAGATTAAAATAAAATCTTACCCTTGATAAATTATATTGCATTACAGTCTTTGATGAATTACATTGCATTGCAGTCTACAGAACTAGAATTTAACTTTTAAGAATTTAAAAAAATAATAAATTGAGCGCAACTGATATAACATTTGACATAAGACGAATTTCTATACCCATCAGAGGAATTCTGATGTCCAGCCCTGACACTACCACTGAGAGTATATTCTTATGGGTATATACAGTAGATGGCCCACAACAGATACCTATGGCATAAAAGAAGTCACAGTAAATAATTTTAAGTGAGCAGAATGTCAGATAAAACTGCTAGGTTTAAGAAATCCATAGTCTACCACCTGGAAGGTTACATGAATGAATTTCTATTAGAAAGGATTGTGTGAATCATAAAATTGGAAAGATCTTCACCAGCCATATTTGGGCTTGGATATTTACTGAACTAAATCATATCTTTGTACTAGGAGAAAACACTTTGACTATATAAAAACTACAAACCAATTAATTTTTGTTGTTGTAGCAATTAACGCACAAACATCTCAGACAATTCAAGAACACCACACTTATAAACAGCTGCTGAAAAGGACTAAGTTATACTGTGTTTTTTTTTAGCTGACTGGAATAGCATGTGTTTTTCAATACATTATTTATTGAAAAATAAACACCAATACTTACCAGCTGTATTTCCTCCTGTGAATTTTACTGATGAACTTATTTTACTTTCTTCTGCAAGATCTGGAGACTTCACTAGCAGGGGACTTGTAGGGTTTGTGTGATCTGGAAAGAAATTTAAAAACATTCAGTGCAAGTTTAGGTAATTACTTTGAGTATTGAAAGTACAATTGTGCAGTTTGATGCAAGCCACTAAAC
>NW_015387662.1:57501-132400 GCF_001527695.2 Protobothrops mucrosquamatus
CACTAAACAATAATGGTGAGCTTCCCTGCTTGTTTTTGAAACAAGAAAACAGGAAAAAAAGGTATGTTAAACTAGTTTTGGTATATGAAGTCAGACACAGCATGGGAAATTTAAAACTCTGCATGCTGCAATTTTGATCCTGAACTTTTATTCAAAGGCAACCCAAAAAGAGATCATGTCTTAAAATGTCTAACCTAACTTTTGCAGTTTGTTTCTTCGTTGTCCTTTATTTGCGTCACTAAGAGATCTGGAGAAATTGTACATGCTTTTATATAACTTTGATTACTCCGGGTAAATATTCTCCCAATGACTGATTTTGCATTTGCTCAGTAATTTACTGTACAATTTGAGCTGTATTGTTTTTCTAATTGTCATTACAGGAAATCAGGGACATTATGTGCTTCTTTAAAATATAAAAATACATTTTGAAACATAAAATTCTTTTACAAAAGTATATTGCAAAGTGAACTCAACTTCACATAAGTACCAAACCTGAATCTGTTTTGTCACCCTTCCAGTATTTAAGATCTATACTATGTCAGAAGTGAGTTCGATTCTTCACAGAAGAGTAACTGAGGATAACCAGTTATGGTGCCATTGCTGAAAGATGCACTGCGCAGTCTGTCACTGAATAGTCTGTCACAAGCCTTAATCATCAGCGCGTGATAGGGATACAGTGGTACACTCTGTCTCTGTCTCTTTCTCTCTCACGCACACACCAACTAACAGACTGCTTAGCACTTTTTTTTAATATTGGTGATTTCACAGAGTTCAAAACTTTTCATAGTGAATCAGGAACATTTTGTTAGTTTATTTCTTTGTATTACAAGTAGGCAATTAATTTTGCCAAGGGGCTACTGCCACCCACCCAATGGTTGCTGCCCAGAAAGGGAGAGTCAAGGAGTCAGATATGGCCTGTGGTTAACAAAGGCTGAATATCCATTCATTTTTGAAAGAGAAACAGCAGTAGAATTGGAATTAAAACTAAGTAAATATAAAATCGTAACTAAATATGAAAACAAGAAGGAATTCTAACTGGAATGATACGTGTGTGTGTGTGTGTGTGTGTGTGCATTTGTGTATGTGTGTGTGTGAGAGAGAGAAATCTTAGGAATTTATGAACATTTTAAGCATTTCTGTGCAATAATTCTGTATAATATAATGCAATATTTTATTTTATACAAAAAAGCAATCTAGTAAGAAAAATATGAGTTAAAATTGAGGTTCAGTTTGTCCTTAAAGAGTTTTTCAAGACTCTTTGTTCAGTTAATTTTTAAAGTGCAAGAGTTTCCTGTGTTTTTGAATCCCATTACATTACTCCAATGCAATATGTGATATTCATATAAAACATTAATGGAGGAGTTAAAATTATACAAAAACACTCCTAAGTACACCAAGATCAAAAAATGGCATATTTTGAAATATATAATGAGTAACAAGATGATTACAATCTTTCCTTGGAGCCTTTAATTTTGTGGCTTTTAACAAATAACTAATTACTGTGGGAAGTGATTTTTGGCTATTAAAAAGATACTTCTATAAGTGACAAGCATCTCTTACCATTTCCAGTTCTTTTAAGTTCCATTTCTTGCATATGAATTTTGCTTGGTGTCATTCGAATAGGAACAGGGTGAACAATAGCAGTATCCTAAAAAAGAAAGGGATTTGAAAGGGAACTATTTAAACCAATTATTCTATCCCGAATAGACTGGTTGCTATATACCATTTTATGTTAAAATTTGAAATATTAAACTATGTTATGTTAAAAATAAGAAATTACATGGACAAACTGGATTCAGTCTTACTACCCATATCCATTCCCATTTCCCTTTTTGTTGTTGCTTGCTCATGTGTTCCTTGGTTACTTTTTCCCTAAATATCCAGTTTTTCAATTTTTTGTATTCTCTTAAGAAGCAATCTACACTTAACTATTTCTTCTGATTATGTTGTCTACATAACGCTACTATCAAAAAGAGGCAAATCCACAAAGCAATAATTAAATTTTCTTTAATTTCATTTACAGGATTATCAGGAAATGCACTAATTGTGCTAGAGAAAGTAGTTTGACCTTTATGGCTTAGTGCCTATAATGAAATACAAACACACTATACGCAATGTAGGTACTATGTCTCTCTATAAATCTCTTTTTATAACTAAATAACTCAATAACATTAAAATTTTGCACATATACACACATTTGGGATCTTACATAGGGAGTATCAGCTCTTTTGCTGACATTGCACAACGGCACAGAACATTTCATTGGAAAAGCGAGTCTATTTTCCTCAATACCAAAGCAAAAGTGCATTGGTAGTTACTCGTAAACAAGTGTGAAACCTTCCAAAGCAGTTTTTATGCAACATTCTGCCCATAAACTGATAACATGTTCAGAAGCACATGCATCATATAGTGCCTAATAATTTACGCAGAGAGACAGGCATCAACTAGCTAGGCAGAAATACATTCCTACTTCAAAGAGAAAAAAAATGTTATATTTTTATTGTGCTTATTGATTTTGAAGAGCTAGCTATGGAAAAAAACTTGTTAGACAAAAGTTCAAAGAATCAAAGTAACGGAAGCAAAAATTTGCTACCTGTGATCTGAAGTAGCATAGCTACATTCAATATGGTAAATTGGAGGACTTCTAATAGAACAATAAATATTTCCATGTTCCAGAAAAAGTTTGTTGCTAAGCAACACTATTACATAAAATAAAGGGCTAAAGGGATTGTAAGATAATGGTTTCAAATATTTTAGTCTCTATTTCTGGTTCAGAACCCCTTTGCTTTCTTAAAAATGATTGAGGAACACAAAGAGCTTTGGTTTATGTGCCTTATATTTATTATGATTTACTGTATTAGAAATTAAAATGGAGACATTTTAAAATGTGCATTTATTTCACTTTGTGAGCCTTCTGAAAGGTTCTCAGGGACCTCCAGCCCACACTTTGAGAATCTCTGCTTTAGGGCACTGATTCTTGAATTGTTGAGGGCAGATTTTGAGCAGAAAGCACAAATTAGTTCAAAGCACTATTCTTATTATGGTTGGTTGCAGTCAGCCAAATGTTTAGATTGGATGTGGCATTATATCCACTTATCAAGTTCTTCCCAAGAACATGGGATAGGCGGATCTTGTTGTCTGATGGTGTTAAAGCTATGGTTGCAGTGTAAGCGGTTCTGAGTAAAACTGCCTTGTGTAATTAACTGACAGTGATTTTGTCAATACTGATGTATTCAAGTGGTGCTCCACATGTTTCGGGATTGCACCCAAGGCACATATTATTATTGATACTCTGTTTGTTTTCTTTTGCCTCACTTGTCCTACTTCTGTTAGCAGAATAGAAGATTTGTATTTTGTGATTTTCTTCCATTCTCTCTCTTCAATTTTAATGTCTCCAGGTATTGCAACATCCACTCTCCAGACTTCTTTGTCTTTCTTTTTAACAATGTTTAGGTCTGAGGTTTTATGTGGCATGTGCTTGTCTGTTTGAATTTAAAATTCCAGAGCACTTTAGCTTCTTCATTTTATTTTGTGGTTCCTTCAGTTCTTGCTTGCAGATAACTGGTATTGCCTGCAGAATTTCCAATGTACCATTGTTGCCACTTTGTCATCTTGCTATTTGTAGTCAATCTATATGATCTCTTTGCAACAGCTAATAATAGGTAGTCCACTGTTTCTTCAGCTTCTTTGCAGAGTTTGTTATTATTATTAGATTTTTATCTTTCTCCTTTTTATGTATGCCTTTTTATATGAATAAGATGCAAAGTTCTGAACAAGTTAGTTTGCTTCCATTAAGAACACAATAATCAACAAACCTGCAAACACAGGGGTTGTATGAAAACTTTTTATCTTAATTTTTTTTTCTTCCCGCTACTTATCCTGGTCTGAAGAAACAACTGACAAGTAACTTGTTCTTGATCTCTTTTAATGACAATGTGGACTTGTATTCCAATTTAGTCATTTCTAAGCATAGACTAGTGAATAACATATTTTCACTTCCCTTATCAAATAATCTCAAAGTGGGTTACATTGGATAAAGCACAAAATAAAAATATAGAATAAAAAGGTGATGCAAAGAAAAAAAGAATAGAAGCAAAAATCATTCATCCAATATTCAAATAAAGAAGGCGTGAGTGAAAATTTAAGTCTTTAAGAAGTGCTTCAAGTGTTTCTGAGGGAAATAAAGCTGAAACTGAATACTGATTCTGGATGCTTAACATCAGACTTTGGACAAGTAGCACTTCTGATGGAACTACGCTCTTCTTTAAAACAAGCAGACAATCTGGGGTAGCCTTGGATCACTACTGATACTGTATTGACATATTTACACAAATTGCAAAGAGGCCCTTTATCAGCTCTGGATCTGATGATTCATGAACTAATAACAGCAGGCTGGACTATTCCAATGTGTGGCAGCTCTTGAGGATGATTAAAATATTGCAAGTGGCTGAGTGTAGTAGCACAATTGCAGCACAATTTGTGAGTGGTGCCTCCTAGAGATTCCCATTATCCTATTAATAAAGCAATCTCTTTCCTGATTGATTGTTGTCTGAGTCCAATTCAAGGTGCTCATAAACATGTATAAATATTTATAAGCTTATAGCTAAACTATTACAGAACTGACGACTTCTCTATAATCTGCAACATACACTCTGGTCATCAATGGAGCATTTTTTGTGGTTCCTCCCCATATACCAGTGGTGGCGAACCTATGGCACGCATGCCAGAGGCAGCACTCAGAGCCCTCTCTGTGGGCAAGCACACGGTCGCCCCAGCCGCACCTCCCCCTGTGGTCCCCTCCTCACCAGCAGCCCGGAGGAGAATCGCCCCTGAACAGCGCAGCCAAGGACATGGCAGCTGGGCAGTGGGGATAAGACACTGCACTCACGCCCCGTCACGCACAGATGATGTTGCGGGCGGAGGGCGGGGCTGCCATGGCGATCTGTGGCGGGCCGTGGAGGTGGTGGGTGGCCCTGTGGGTGGGCGGGGTGGGGGCAGAGCAGGGACGGGCTGAGGGCCGGGGCGAAGCGGGGGCGGTTTTGGGGCACTTGGTCTCTAAAAGGTTCACCATCACTGCTATATACATTTGACAACAATAAATTCTGAGAAATAATATGAGGGGAAATATTGGTTCTTTGAGGATAAGTTATTATGTTTAGTCTAGCTTTCTTGTGTGCAAGATCATATGATGAAGCATGTGTGCCTGACAGTGCCTATGGCATCCATGTATTTCCACAAACAGTGAAGAATGTGGGAAAAGTAAAGATTTAAATTATGTAATTATGAAACATGTCTACGAAGGGCGTATGCATGTAAGAAGCTTTTGGGTGTAACAGAAAGAGAACTGGATCCAGAAAAACCAGATGGTCCTGGATGTCTATGTTCACAGTAGATTTTGTCAAGTCACAATTTTTACTCATTTTATTTCCAACACATTTATCAATAAAAACATAGTAAAATGTTTTACCATCTTTTAAAAAAATCAGAGTTAAATAAAAATCTCAAAATATTGGAGCAAATATTAGAAAAGAACAGACCACTTTTAAAATATTCCATTTTAGTCGTAGTGATAGACAATGTAATGAATTTTAAAGCAGATCGAATTATTAAATCGTTTACCATTCCCCACTTTAGAATCACACATTAAACATGCAAAACCAAAACAATTAATGAAAATTTGGAGTTAATAAAATTAATTTCAAAGAAGCAAGCTAAGTGATTGACTTACAGGATCAGCTGGTGCAATATTAGAATCAAATTGGGTCAGAGTTTGTGAGCTGGAAGAGCGTTCACTAAATGTCTCCCACTGCTAAACAGACAGAGGAGAGACAAAATGAGAATAGAGTCATCCCTGGAGAAGATTTAGCATAGTTCAGAGATTGGAATGGCAGTTGCTTTTCTTGGGGGGGGGGGGGGGAAGCCAAAATATACATTTCAACAGTTTTCAGATTTTGTCTTGCAAAATCTTTTAAATCAACGTGAAATATTGTACAGATTAAACAAATCAATTTGAAAGTGAAAGTCAGCATATTGATTGAGAAATTTTTAACAAAATCAAACTATACAAAACAGAGGCTTTTAAGTCACTGCTGCTATTGCTACCAATATGTAAGATTCCTTGTCTTTCTAGAATCTTTTGTTTTATTTCATTTAAATGAAAATTAATATAATTTTTCTTCACATAAAATCAGAAATAAAATTTATCTTTATATTAGAAAAAAATGAAAGAATCACATGCAAATTGCCATTGCTATACCTGAAAACATAATAAAGTACATTTTATACATAAATTAAATATATATTTGACAATTGAAATAACGCAAAGTCAAACTATTCAATGTAAAAGGAAAACTGCTTTGGCAATCATTTCAGTAAGATCCAAGACATGCCCTGTTGAAATATATAACTGCTAATGCTTTTTTTTTTTTTCATGCATAAACTATGACACAGGCAAAACAGAAATAATCAGGTTTCCGAGCAATGAAGGATTTGGTCTAAGATTCAATGTTCAAGATTACTTCATGGAATGAAATGTTAATGTCTCTGTTAGTGGAATGGTGAGTTAATTATTAGACATATCAAACATTTAAACAAACGGACTGCATATGTTTTCCTAGCAAATCAGGAGCTGCTAATGCTGCATAGCTGGGAGAGAGCTTAGCTGATCACAAGGGCTGGACCTAGTTAGAGAAACAGTTGCTCTTGGATAAATAAATTAAATCTAGCTGGGAGAGTGTACAAAGTAAAGTTAATGAGGATAATATTGGTACATGTTGTTCTGTCATTAGTAAGAACGCTAAAATCTAATATATCTTATATGAACATTTTGAAGAATTTCAGAAATTTAAAAAATCCAGAGATAATGATGTAGAAATCTAATGTACCATATAATGCAAACATGTCAAACTCGCGACGTCATGTGACGTCACGCAACATATTGGAGCTTTTTCGCCATTGACGGCAATGGGGTGGGCGCGGCTCCGGTATGATGAAACTGGCCTGTGGGCCGGCAGTTTGACACCCCTGATATAGTGGATTTCTTTTTTTAAAAAAAATTATACAGTATTAGATATAATGGACAGAATTCAAAGAACCATGAGCAAGACTAACAAATAAAACTTTCGTGTTTCTTCAGTAGCAACTTCTTAAACTTAATTTGGCGTGTTTGAAAAGCAATCTGCAATTTGTACAAAGAATTCTCTGGGAACTGTAAAATGTCCTTGCATGAATCATATATTCTGATATTATCCAGTATTGTTTGTCTGTTTATATATATTATCTTTTGTATAATCTAAGATTTTTATGGTGAGTAGAAAGCAGTTCAGTACCTCCCCCGACTTTTCCAGGATAAAACTAGGAACTTAGCAAGTAGCAAACAACTTTCTACTGACAAGCAGAACACTGGAATGAAATTTGATATACATCAAAGGTCTCAACTGCAGTCGCTGTAATCCTCTCTAATTTCCACTGGACTTCATGCTTCCATGATGATGCCAGCCTGTTTTTATTGCCCCACTTGTGTTATCAATTTAATATACAAAGGACCTTATGGCATTTGACTATAGGCAGTGCTGCCTTATTTTACTGAGCCTCTTCACATTTGGTGCCTACTAATTTCTGATATGTATTGTATTAATGGGGTCCAACTCTGCAAGATAATTTTTAAAGCTGTTGATATATCTCATCCATTAAGAGTGAATTAATGTGGGGAAGGTTTCTAGCTAGATTTTTGACTGTTCACTATTGTAGCAATCTAATTATATTGACTTTAATATTTTATTTGATTTTAATTGTACTGATTTTACCATTATTTTTCTATATTTCATATTATTAATTATTGTAAGTCATCTAGAAAGTTTACACACATAAAAAGCAGGACATAGATTTAACTGATAAATAAATAATACATTTCTTGAGACCAAGAGACTGGAAGAAGTAATTTGTTGAGCTAGTGATGAAGTTTTTAGGGGATCAACATAAACCAACAAATAGTAGATTTATGGTTTTCTGAACTGATTTTTAGAGTCAGAACAGAATATTATGAGCTCAAAACTAGTCATCCTAAATATTTCAAATCTGAAATAAAACACTCATGTTTTGGAGATTTTGCTCCAGCTTGCTCCAAAACACATTGGCTCTTTTGAATAATTCTGGATGTACTAGGTATTAGGACTGGCCTCTTTTATTGGGATCCCCGCCCCATTTTCTGCCACCAATGTTTCCAACCTAACAAGAACTCTGGTTCCATCTCTGCTGCTAAAGGCCAGAAGAATGTGACCAAAGGTCTAACTGGAGATTGCCACCTAATGTTTTGGGGTTATAGGAATCTAGTTGCCTATGTCAACAAAGAGCACATTCTCTCTACATACTGCTGCAATAATGTGTTTTCTTTTGTTTTCAAATGGTGTAGCATCCAATAAGTTAGCCACATCCCCCTTTAATTTTCAATATATCCTCTGTTTCCCTCCAGAAGCAACCCAAGTACTAGATTCATTCTGACAGAAATTAGCAATATCAGACAGCAAGGGAGCCAGCAGGGTGGAATGGAGAAAAAGACAGGCTGCAGCATTCCTCTGGTCAATTGTAAGGGTGGATAGATTGCCAAAAGTCTGAATTTCATTCACATGACCGTGGAGGCGCTGCAGTGGTAGTAACTTTGGGTAGCAATCAACTCTTCATTGAATGCCATCATATTTCAAACGGTCACTGTATTTGCTTAGACTGCTGAGCCATCTAATTAGCCAATGGTTGTAATGAAGGTTTGTATGTTGTTGTTGTTTTTCTCTTTAGGGTTTGGGCCTTTATTTCCCATTTTTTGTTGCCCCAAAATGGAGACAGGCAACCTTTTCAAGACCAGTGGACACAGTTGGAATTTTGAGCTAATACAGAGGACAAACTCAAAAAATGACTTTTTAGAGAATAATTGGTAAAATTGTTATCAGCTTCCCATTTCTAGACCCTCAGAATGTTCTCTACCATATCTATTATTAAATTAATCTAAAAAAATAATACATTCAGGTGGGATAGAGAGCTGATAGGTAGACCTGCTCATAGATATCACCTATCCATTGATACTCCACAGGTTCAAGCCATAACCTGTAATGGCAACAGCAGAGATCCAAAAGTGGTTAAATATAAGGTAAATTTTCATAGTGGTAACTGCTATTTGGCATTAAAACTATTTAGTTTGAGATAGTGCAGAAACCTATAACACTAACCACTGCTTGGACTAGGAGATCCTTGTAATTCTGAATTCTAATATAACTGGCCTATGGAAAGACATATACAAATATTTATTTGACTTGCGAGTAGCAAATAATTTTTGAAAAGACAAATATTTAGCACCACATTAATATATTTTGCAATACAAGCATTGCCCAAGCTATTTAATGTTCTAAATAATTTCTGCCTTACCAATTTCACTCAGATACTTTCAGCTTCCAGAAAAGGTTCAGGAAATTCAGAATTGAATGAAATTCAGAAATTTCATTGAAGACATAAAACTTCCAGCTTCCAAATGATAAGCTGAAACTTATCTCTAAAACTCCACTAAAAGCAGGAGCTGACGCCGATCAAATAAAGAGCTAGTTAAGTAGACCAGATCTTTGTAATTTTTCTCTGGACAAGAAATTGACAAGTTCTCCAGACAGTTGTTCCCCATGAAGAGACTGCAATGGATTTAGAAGCTCTCGGAGGTGAAGGGATAGCCAACTTGCTCAAACTGTGTTTGGCACCTTTGAAAGACACTGAGTTTGCATACATCTTTTCCAACAACTTTCAAAAATTGCTTGTTAATTCAGCCACTGACTTACAGGTTAATTTATTGCAACAGGTTAGCAAAAGAAATTTTAAATAGACTTTTAAAGAACTTTTTTTGAATAAATAGCAAAAGGGTGAGTAGAGTTTTGATTTTGGAAAGTTATAGATAGATTTGAACTACAATTTTGAAATTAATTATAAGAATCCTTCCCATGATAAAACGTTTTTGTTTTGAATTCTTTAAAAAACATGATAGATGGGACTTTAAAGATTGGACACTAGAGGGAACTAAAAGATTACAATTAAAAGGAAAGAATATTTCATTTACCAATACAAAATGAAGCAAAATATTTTAAGTCTGGATACACTTAAGGCTATTTTTGAACAAGTGGAGCAAAAAATTAATTTCAAAAGGGTCTTCCTCTATTTAAAAGATGTTATGGAAGAGGAAGAACTTTTATCTGACAAGACTGAGATTGATCTAAAAGTGAACTTAAAAAGATAAATTACAAGAATGATATGGAAAAAAGATGATACAATAGATCCAGCAGATGTCTTAATAATAAAAGGAAGATACAAATAACAAACCAAGAAAGTGACCTGGATAATCTTCCTACAAAGGAGCCTTATTAAAGCTTTAAAGAATATTGGATGAAGAGACAGAAAAATCAAAAGAAATAAAATTCTAGCACATTATTTGAAGGGATTAAAGATCAGGACTGTTAAAAGTAAAATGAAGGAATATAAAGTTGGTTTATCTGATCAAGGTTAAAATAGATACTGTTATCTCTGGTACTCTTAATAGATTTTTGCTGATGAGACTGAATTATGAGATTCTAAAAATTTGTTTATAGATAAGAGGTGAGACATGGAAAGGAGATCTTTTGTAATTTAAGAGAAGAGATTGTTTATACTTGTGACGAAGAGGTAAGTCCTTTATATATCTATTTTCCTTTTTCCTTACTATATTGTTTTTTCTTTTCTTTTTTTTCTGAACCTTCTATTTTTTTAGTTTATATTAGTTTTATTAATATTTAATAAAATTATTATAAAACTATAATAACTATAATAAAAACTATAAAAACATATTTTTTAAAAATACATTTTTCAGATATATTGAAATCTAATTCCGAGTCAATGGCCAGACTGATTTAACTGGAATCCTGATTGTACTAGGTATAGGCAAAAAGACCCGACGGTGCTTTCTGGTCTAGGTAAGAAGGGGTGGTAGAACCTAGTCAATTTGAAATAATCCCAGAAAGCTAAACAGCATTTGGATGGGAAACTACCAGAAACTTTCCAAGATTTTAGATTAGACTGGAAAATCAAAAAGGGGAAGACAAAAAAAAAAAAAAAGGTAATGGCAAATCACATCCATACTTTTGCCAAGCAAACATAAACCATCACTAGGAGTCCAAAGTTACTGTGGTGTAACAGCAAAAAACGAGCTGAATCACTCCAAAAGAAACCTCACTAAATTTTTCTACATTATAGAGTTGAAATCACCCTCAAGAAATTAGCAAATCATCTATGTAGGATTTAGAACAGAAATCACTGACAGATAGCATAACTTTTGTTTTAAAGAGCAGGGAAAGAAAAAGAAAAAAGTGAGCCATTGTGTACAATTCCAATATATTCTCCAGTGATGACAAGATCAAGGCTATATATACAGGAACACGAAACGTAACCCCAAATTTAGAACGCAATCCAATCTATATTGTGTTATATATTCATTCTTAAAGTAAGAACTTCTAGAAAATAAGGTATATTTTGCTAACCTCGCTGCTTTGATTCAGTTCAGGCCACGTCTGATTAAGTGATGGCATTGATGGTGATTTGCTTGGCGGTGCTTCTGCTGGGGAACTTGCAAAACCTACCTCAGCAGATTGATCTCCCACTTCTGAAACAGGAACCACTAAAAAAGCCAAACACAACATTGTAGTAATGTCTTTAAAACTGTGTGCTAATAGTTCATTTCACATTGCAATTTCATAATTAATGTATGAAAGCATGCCTATAACATCTGTTATTTATGAACATTTATCAACTTATTTCAGAGATACCCATTATGTAAAGAACTGCACTATATTTACTTTATTTAGCTCCATTATAAATATTCTAGAACGGGTTTCCAATGGAGAATTTGAGAAATCACAGCATTTGTGGGTAGTTCTGTCATTTGTACTGCTCTCTGCAGGCTTTCAACTTTACAGCAAACCAAAATATCACTGACCACATAGATTCTATTCTCATTAATGACTCTAATAAAATAGTACTTAAGTAGCCCATTATTTTATTTTGAACTATATTATATAGTCTGGGAAAAGAGGCAATAGAAACTAGTAGCAAGTATATTTGGGCTAGAAAGAATGTTTTGATTATTCTCTATATTGTATATATTTTAATTACTTTTACATTTTTTCTGCTAATTCCCCTCACTTGTTTTGATACATGTATTGGGTGGCCTTTGCCGCTGTTGCATATTTCTTAGCATGACCAATTTACCTGCCATAAAGTAGCAATTTTGTTTTGTCAGCTCTGTGCTTAAATTCTTGGGCAGGCTATTTTGTTTTTCAGCCTTACCAGTTTGCCTTCCTGTAAAAATTGTGCTTTATGATTGGCTACATCAAAATTGGAGATATGTCCACTAGCCTGAAAATGTTGGATACTCTGGTATAAGAGGGAAGTAACCAGAAATGCTATATTGCACGAGAAGAGTTCTTTCATGTTTTGGATTCAAACTATTTCATATAAGCAGAGCAGAAATTTCAGAACTCTAAGACAAAATAACCTAATACTTTCCTTTTTCAAAGGTTTTCCTTATAATTTAACTTTATACATTCTACATGTTAAGAACAAATAATATTTTATTTGAACAACAAAAAATTACCAGCTTTCTAGTTTCTTATATTTGATGGCCACCAAGCATGAGAACAATCATAGGATTGACTTTACTGGCCAGGGTCTAGAAAATTCTATGAGATTGCAAGAACTTCTGCAAAGATAGGGAAAGTGCAAAAGTTCTGTTTTATTAATAGTCTTTTATGGCAGGGCTTTTCAACCTTTTCACCCATTGTACCACTTTTAGGATATGGCAACATCCGAGTACCACCAGTCGCCTAGCAAAGTGTCAAAAACTTGATGACTCCCCCCCAAAAGGAAAAAAGTGATAAAGTACAGGTAGTCCTCAACTTACAACAGTTTGCTTAGTGACTCTTCGAAGTTACAACGGCACTGAAAAAAGTGCCTGCCAAGCCACAGCCGAGCAAGACACCTGCCTGCCCACCCGGCGGCGCTCTTTCTCCTGTCTGAGGTTTTCATTGTTGTGAGCATTTCTGTTGAGGATTGGCAGTGGGGATGGGGTGGGAGGATGTTTGGTTTTTATTCCCCTCGTCTGCTGGGTGGTTGCATCAGATTTTGGTCACTTCACATGACCCTGGGACACTGTGACCGTCATAAATATAAATCAGTTGCCAAGCATCTGAATGTAAATCACAAGACCCTGGAGATGCTGCAATATTCCAGCTGATTGGTGCTTCTTCTGGGCTCAGAAGCGCCAGGATCAGCGCCGAGCTCCAGCTGGAGCCTGGCGCTGATCCTGACGCTTCCGCTGAGCCCTGGCAGCCCTGCAGCTCCAGCCATCTCTCGCTCAGGCTTGTGCGGTGCTGCCACCGGTTCAGCTCATTCCCCTCCCCCACTACTTTTCTAGGACGGTCGCGTACCACCTGCCAGGTGCCAATGTACCACAGGTGGTACCCGTACCACTGGTTGAAAAGCCCTGTTTTATGGAAAGCTCTTCCAGAATTTCTTACTCCTTAAAGGATAATCCTTGACTACATATTATGTTAAACAGAAAAAAAGATTGCTTGATTAGCTTCTTCATGGCATTAGAGTGTAATCCTTAGGTGTGTTTATTCTAAAATATCACTAAAACAAATAGCTATTCCCTGGCTATAAAAAGAAGGTTGCTAGGTTGGGGTATCGTACACGTTGCTTTGTTAGTAATACAAACTATCCTCTTTTATTTCTATACTTTAAATTGTTTGATTAAATTGTAACATAGTATATACAGAACTGTTACAGGTGAAATATATTTTTCTGTCCAATAAGCAGATAAAATAAACTATTTTATTTTACCTACAGAAGGACAGAAGCTTCTGTCTCAAAAACAAAATCAGTTTTATACACACACAAGAGAATGAAATAAAACAATTGCAATGCACAAGCAGTACAGTTTGTGTTGCACATCCTTTAGCAATTAATTCAGAGAAAAAAAAAAAAAAAAGTACCTGCTGAGTCCTCCAAATCAATCAGCTTGGGCATTAAACTTTCAGGTAGCTTTTCCGGCAAGTCATAACCATTTTTCCTAGCAACCACTAGATGGAAAGCAGCACAGAACTCATCCAATGTTAATGCACCATCTTTATCAAAATCTGACAGCTCCCTGAAATGAAATTATTTAACTTTATTGTACTTTTTTTTGAAGAAAAACAACAACAACCCCTTTTCTGTATTTTCCAAAAGTCTTTCAAACTGAGAAAAAGTAATTTGAAGAAGTTCTAGCAAATATCAGATACTTTTACTCAGGGCTTTTTTTCTCATAGAACGCCCAGAACGGAGTTCCGGCACCTTTTTTGGGATGGAACCTTGTAGGGTAGGCAAGGCGGGTTGTATGATGTGTGTGAGTTCCGGCACCTTTTTTTTTTTTTTTTTTTAGAAAAAAAGCACTGCTTTTACTAGGTAAGCATTAGCCTTTCATAGTCTGGCATATTGCATTTAAAACACAGTCAACTGAATCCTAAGAATGCATGAACTCATGGAATGCTCCTACTGGATGAAGAGCAATAACCAATTAAAAAAAAAACTAATTTCCCCCATTTTTTTTTTAAAAAAAGAAAACCTTGAAAAATTCCTCCAAAGTGCTTACAGGTACTCTACACACAGAGGTGATGCAGGAGAATTATTAGAAAATGCAAACTGTCAAAAAGCATTTTCCATTCCTCTTTGCCAAAAGGAGTTTGTAATGTATCAGAATCCCATCTATTCACATAATATTAACTCAAAATATCAAAGTTGTGGCATTCAGTATTGTGGAAACCTTGAAGAGAACCCTAATTATCTGCTGTGGAAGAAAAGCTAATAACTATTTGACAGCAAAAGTTAAATCTGGACAACTATTTCTTAAAGAATGTGAAGGGAGCATCTTATCCAATGAAGCATTCAAAACACTTGCCTCTTTACACTTGCAGTGATAGATGGTATGGAAATTACATCAAACTGAGCTACTGTCTTTGTCTCTTAAGAGTCGTGATTAATTTGTTCTATTGATTGGATTGGAGCTAATAAATGTAATCCTTATGTAGTGATTGCCTTGTTTATTGTTTATTGACTGTTCAAAGTTTTGATAGTGATGAAAAAATAATTTTTCAGGACCAGTTATCGCATTTATGACCTTCACAGGTCTATGTTCGTTTTTCAAGCCATGCACACTTATACATAACCCGAACTAAACTGTTGTTTCTCTGTGTCACATTATATATGGATATATGCATAATTCTGTATTTATTTATTTATTTTTGTCATATTTCTGTAGTGTATATTGGAGGTGGTGACCCTTTGAGAGCTGTATGCAATGAAATTTCATTTTAATGTATGCCAACTAGTGTACATTCAAAGTGGTAATAAGGTTATTATTCTATTATTCTAAAGCAGGGATGTCAAACTCAATTTCATTGAGGGCCGCATCAGCATTGCGGTTGCCCTCGGGGGGCCGGGTGTGGCCAGGGCGGGTGTGGCCTACTGGGTGGGCGTGGACAGAATGGGTGTGGCCTATTGGGTGGGCATGGCCAACTCTACATCGTTCGCGTCAAGGAGGCCTGTGGGGGCCTGGGCAGGAGTGGGACAGATCTGAGGGTCTCTGGCAGAGGGGGTGGGACCGGGGCAAGTGCCAAGGCATGGTCCACTGGAGGAGCTTCACTGCCTGCTGAAACCCCTCCGTCGGAGCCCATCAAGCTGGATATGTGAAGTAGGCGAGGGCCATTTGCTGGCCACTTCCAGGTGATGGTGCATTTCTTCATTCTTCACAAAGGGTGACACCTCCCCAGCATGCACCCAGGGGGCGGGGCCGACACGGCAGGGGCCGGTTCCTTGCTGTTTCCAGACAGCCTTGTGGAGCTAAGACTGAATGTGTTTTCAGCATAGATGGCCACCACAAAATTGTACATTGGCTCCTGGCCGGCCTGGGCCAGGGCCAAGGCAGTGGGGGAAGTTCCCTCACTGTTTCCAGGATGGCTTCGCGGGCCACATGAAACCACTTCACAGGCTGCATCCGGCCCCCGGGCCTTATGTTTGACATGTCTGTTCTAAAGCAAAGGAAAGCTGAAGTAAGATCATAAGGTCAGTTGCAGTTTCACTTAGCAATCGCTTCATTTAACAATCAAATAGCCAATCCCAATTGTGGTCACTAAATAGGACTACCTGTAATTTGGATACAAGTATAAAATCTTATGTTTGTTTCCTTGGTAATTACAACAAAACTTAACATGAGATCATGTCAGATGGAAACTTACTCCTTGATTTTAATGGAAATGTGATTAAGCTTCTAAATTACACTTATTTTTAAGATAAAAGGTTTCAGTATAAATGGTAGTGTTAGTTGCTAGGCATTTCAGTTTTATTATCCAATAACTTGGGCTCTTAGAAAGATGAGTTTAAGTAATTATATTTTAACTTACCAGATGTGTGAAAGTTCAAGAATAGGAAGCTTTGATTTTGTAAAAAATTCTTTAGCTGCAGAACCTAAAAATATTAAAATTTATTTATTTATTTGTAAAATATATTGGCAGCCCATCTTACCCAGGGTAATAATGTTTGACTTTCAAACTAGAATTATAACCTCAATTGTAAATTTAGTATAAACTTTATCTATGACACAAAAGCTAGTGAGGTTTTAAAGATACACTAGGCTGGGGGCTGGGATCATAATGAGTTCAAAAACGCTAATGTAGCAAATCATTAGAAAACATTAAGCTAAGAAATTCACAAAAGCACTTACACAATATTTAATAGGCTGTCTTATGAATAAAGAATCCTCTCTATTAACAGAAGGACCTCTGATCTAGCAGAAATTAATACCAAAAGCTGCATGGAAATTTTTTGGACTTCTTTCCTTACAATCTCATTCCCTGGCTCAGTTTTCTTAAAGGTGCAGGAGAAAAGAAAGAACTGCTTTAATAAAAATTTTAATTACTACACGCCAGGAATCTCTTTACTGAAAATTGAACTATGTATGTTTTGTAAAATCGGTCTAATATTAGATAATTATACAATTATTCATTGTATCATATGTGCTTAAAAAGCTTACCTGGAATATATCCATTCAGATCAGGCTGAATAGTTTTAAACTGATTTACATAATATTGCCTTTGTTCATCTGTTATTTTCCAAGGATCGTCATAGCTACTTGACTGCCTACGAATTTCATTTGTTGTTGTAGCTGATGCTACAGTTCGTACTGTAGTCTGGTCCTGCAATAAAATATTTCTCTTCAGCATTTTCTGCTTTATTGACAATCAACAATTTTCTGTACTTATTTGCCTTGAAAAAGGAAACAATAGTTATTTATGAAAGTAGACTTCTGACTGGTGCTACCTGAGTAGAGCCATACTTCCCCCCCCCCAAATTATGACTGTGAGCTCAGCCATCTACTCTTTAGATCCATGCCCCTTCTGGCTAACTAAAACTGCCAGGGAGGCATCTTGTGGGAGAGCCCTTGTGGCAATGAATTATTCCTTGAGTAAGGTGATATGACCCCTGCCTAAGAAGCTACTACTAGATCACATCATACTGGACAACATTTGTCCAATATCTAATCTCCCCTTTTTTCCCAATCAGTATTCAGGCCTGGGTAGGGGATGGAAATGGCATTGGTGATGCTTTTGGATGATCTCTGGCGGGAGCAGGATGGAAATCCTTGGTCTGCTTTACCTCATAGCAACATAATCTCTTTGTGGAGAGGCTCTGGGTATTCTCTGAAGTTGATTCCAGTAGGTGGTGATCGGATAGAAGAGATCAGCCCCTACCCTGATACTCTCCCTTCTTCTATTCAACATCTACATGAAGTCACTGGGTGACATCATCTGTTGCCATGGAGCGTGGTATCTTCAGAATGCTGAGGATACCCAGTTATACCAATGGAGTCAATGTCTTATTCTGGTGCCTGGAGGCTATGGAAGCCTGAACAACAAACTTCAATGGAATCCTGCTAGGACTGAGTGAGTCTGGGTTTTGGGGCCCTCTGGCTCAAGCACTATGCCAGCTTTGGTACTTGGATTGCAGTGCCCCAAGCAGACTTAGCGCTCAGCTTGCAGTTCCTTCTAGATTAGTGACTCCTGCTCAAAGAGCAGGTGGCAATCATAACTAGGAGGGCTTTTGCACAGCTTTATGTTTGGTGCCCATATTTGGACCAGGAAACTATGCTCACAGTCACTGATGCCCTGGCCACCTCTCAAATGGACTACTGTAATGCATTTTACATATGGTTGCCCTTGAAGTGTATCTGGAAGCTCGGGCTGGTGCAATATGCAAAGGCATGGATAATGTGTGACCAGAACAGTACACATTACACTTCTGTTCTGTAGGTTGCACTGATTGCCAGTTTACTTCTGGAACCAATTTAAGGTGCAGGTTTTGACCTTTAAAGCCCTTTATGGCATGGGGCTGGGTATGAGGGACCACCTTCACCCAATTATGTCTCTCCATTGCATCAGGAAATATGCTGCAGGTCCCATCTAGAGTTTCGTCTGGTAAGAGATAGGCTTTATCTGCCATGGCACCCACCCTCTAGAACATCATCCCCAATGAGGTGAGATTGGTCCTATCCTTGACATCCTTCCCTAAGTCTCTTAAAGCATGGCTGGCTGGGTCAGCAGGCCTGGAGATCTCAAGGAAACGGTGAAATGCTGCATTGTTTTTAACATCAATTATCTCCATTATTTTATTATTTATATTGGTGTTTTTTAACTGTAGTTTTAATATTTGGATGTTATGATTGTTTTTACTGTAAGCCACCTAGAGTTCCTCTACTCTGAGATGGGCAGATATTTTTGACAGATAAATAAATAATTTGAAATGACAACAGCCATATAAGCAACATAATGTTATGGAAAGTGTGCACAGAAGAGTTTTAAAAATCAAAACACAAAGAAAAGCTGAAAGCTGGTTTTACAAATGAGTTTTAAAATTAAGATTCCTTGACCAAGAATCTTCAGTGCTACATGTTCAATGCCAGATTACATTCTGAGAAAGGAAGAATGAATTAGAGCTTAATCTTAAAAGACATGTGAAGACACAGCGCAAATCTTTAGCAGCAATATGAAAATGACTGACATTATTTGGAATGAAGCAAATAAAATAATACTAATAAAATGTCACACCTGGACAGAAGCAGGATGCATGGTTAAAATAGTACTGGTTGGTGTATTATCTGCAAAACTGACCCAGTTTTCTTGATGCGGTGGGGGTGAATGGCCAGACCACACTGGTTCGCCAGCATTACAGGAACCTAAAAATCAGAATGCATGTCAGTTTCAAAATCAGTATAACAATCTATTCAAGAAATGTCTGTGTTGAAATACTTTAAGAAGTTAGCTGAAACAGTGGTTTGGTCAGGGGCTTAGAAAAATTTAATGCAGGATCCTAATAATATAGGTTCAAATGAGATTTGAGCTCAACCACATACTCATATTAAGTGTAGTCTTGATTTCCTATTTCACATACTGATTTCAAAATAATTCACTCAGTAACTTGCTAATTGTGTTAACCATTATTACTACAAAGATTGCTTAGCAAGGCTTGGTTTCCTAATCTGTCTGGCAGACATGTTACAATTTGCAGTTTTCTAGCCAAACAAATTTGAATGTAAAAATTGGGCATCCCAAAACTGAATGTGTAACAAGAGGAGTGAATGAACTTAAGACTTAGTCCTAATAAACAAAACTTTAATAAAACAACAATATACTATTATAGATACTTTCTGTAATAAATATAAACCATGGTTGATTCTTTCACTTTTAACTAGATAACACACACACACACATAAACTTCAGAGTAAGTGAAAGTTTAGCCTTTGCTAACCTAGCAAGGCATTAATAGTAATGTTATTTACAGTTAAACAGATGTTGATATGGAAATTTGACACAAGCAATGTCTAGACTAAGATCTTGCTAAAATATTATTCTTATAGTCTGCTCAACTATTTGTTTAAAAATACAATATATATATTGGTAGAGAAAAGATGTGGATCCTCTTTAAAATACTTTTTCAAGTACAGTCCTTGACATACCCTAATGAAAGATTAAGTCTGGCTTCCCTTCATTGTAACTAACGTTCTCTTTAGTTAAAAATTAAAAGTGCCCTGGCAGTCAGATTTATTCAACTGTTTTAATAGATACATGAATGAGCAAAGGGAAAAACCAATGTACTGTATTCCTAGTAAAAGCCTGTAGTACTGCTTTATAATCCCTTTATAATCATTCTTGTCCCTCCAATCTTCCTACAATACTCTTCTTACTATTGTGGTGGCCGATTTAAAATGGATCAAGTACTGTTCAAAGGCCAAGACATCATAGCACTAGAAAAACAGTATAACCAGAAGTGTTACTTATAATAGTTAGTTATTACTATAACCAGAAGTGCTACACCATTTTTTTTCTGTTTCCTCTCTCATCCCTTCTCTACTCCACAGACATGAGAGAGACACAGATCTCACACACTTAGTGTGTGATGACTGATTGATTAAAGCCACACCTCTGGAATTACAGGAGGAGCATGGATGACTAATCCTGGCATATTCTCTGGGGTCAATAATAGTTCATGGCATGCATACAGATAATCCCAAGAGCAGCTGTCTTCTCCACCCCCACTCCTACCCAGAATCCAGTATGGTTTCCAAACAGCGAAGACTATGCAGGGCCAAATAAAACAAGGGACTGGCACATGATAAAGTGGGATGACTGGTTATTGTCATTTATGAATTTTTCAGCAAAAGGTTTAGCTTCCCTCAGTACACAAATAGCCAAGAAGAATACAGTATTTGTGCGATATTGAACTATTCAAGTGCAAAAAAAAGTTGAAGTACTGAAGAGTCAAGCATCATGTGGACACACACTGTAGAGATCCTTTGAAAATAAAGAGCCACCGGACAATGAAGAGGATTGTCTGATTTCTCAGAAGGAGAAATGATGGGAGTTTGCATTGGTGCAGAGCAGAAGGTAAGGATTATTTATCACTAGGGTCGGTGCTGCCTGAAGTGTACGTATTCAAGACATGAAGTATGGTGAAAGTAATTTCTGTGCATATCACCTGTCCACCCCAATCTAGAAACAGGCTACCTCAAATGCCTGGAATCCCTAATTAGTTATTAAATTGCTGGACAGGAATTTCATAAGCCCAGACAACACTAGAAGACATTTCTTAATACCTGACTGTGCTTCATTAAACGGAGCCCAGAAAGGTCCCTGTCCAGCAACACATCGCTCGTTATTTCCTCCACTAGGATGGCGGCTGTGTTTCCTCCACGAATGGGGAGAAGTTGGTGGAGACTGTTCCGGTGAAACGACTGGAGATGTAGACTCCTGAAAATAAAAAAAAACCCATTAAGTACTGAAACATATTTCTAAAACAAATCACTGTTCTTGGGTGAAAACTAGCGGAACAGAGAATGGATTTCTGTTTATACAATCTCTTCCCTTCCTTCCATCCTAGCTGAACCAGGTTACAGGTAGCCCAAGTGACTTACAAGCGGTGCTTGTACTTACAACGATTTCAGTGTCCTGCAGACACGTCGTTGCCATTTGTAATCTTCCCAGCTGACTTCCAACAAGCAATCAATGGCGCTGCCAGCAGGAGGTTGATAGTTGTAGTCTCGCTTAACAACCACGGATGATTCACTTAACCATGAATGATTCACTCCACTTAGCGACTACTATCACTAACTGGAGTGGTCACGTGTAGTTTTCCTTAACAAGTACTTTACTGGGTGACAGATTTGTCAATCCCAATTACAGTCATTAAGTGAGGACTACCTGTATGGGGGTACATGGGGAGCTTCAGGGAATGAATTCTTTTACTCCTCTCACTTTATCTGCAGAAACTGTTTCTGCTACTGAATATATGAAGCTGGATTTCACCCAAGATATAATTTTATTAGAATAGGTTAACACATTTTGAAAGGGACAGGTCCTATCTTTTTTATTGCAGTACAGCATTACATGAATAAATTAATATCTCCTCATCATTGAATAATTGAAATACTCCTCCACACAATGACAGACGCAACTTATTAAGACAATAGCAGTTGTCAAAGATTTTTGTGGAATCAGATTTAGTTCTCTTTATTGAGAAACAAACGAATGAAACAAACAAATAAAAAACTACAGGGAATTACATGCTGGGTGAAAAGTCACGCTGCATGAACCAATTACCACTTGAGGCTTTTCTCTGCCCCTTTTCAAGCAAAATCTGCTCAAAAGATTGGACAGTCCTTTGAAGCAAATGTTAAAGGTATGACAAGGAAGGGAGAACTGCTCTATTCTCGCTTTGTTGATGAAAACCGTTCTGACAATGGATTTTACTCTGTGTACAGGAAACATTCACCAAGGATAGTAGTTTGTAATTAAAAGTCCTGCAGACATAAAATCTTCAGAAAAGTTTCTCATGCTCATTTACTGCCGTTCAAAGCTGTCTGGTACTCAATAGACAGGGTTATCACTACATTTTTTCAGCATTTATTCTCTTATTCCAACTGTTCTCCCCCACAAATGTGGGGGAGAGGTGACAGGAAATACTCTTTTAAGAATACCTTTCGGTTAACACAATCTCTGGATCAAGCCCAGCTTGTTCAGACATGTCTGATTCCAAAGCATTCAGTAACAATATATTATATATGGTACTTTTAATGGAATTATATTACATGTTGTGCTGCCAGCACCATATCCAGAAAACAGTTGTTGTTGTTGTTGTTGTTGTTGTTGTTGTTATTATTATTATTATTATTATTATTATTATTATTATTATTATTATTATTATTATTATTATTATTATTATTATTATTATTATTTATTAAATTTATATACTGCCCTATCTCCCTTACGGGACTCAGGGCGGTGAACAGGCGATACTAAAAACCACGATAAATATACACAAGTTTCTGTTCTAAAATCAAATTAAATAACAGGCCTGTTCTAAAAACACCCGTTCTAAAAACAGTTGAATGCATAATTTTAATACAAGTTATAGTCTGTCAACTCTATGATAAAGGTTTTCAGTTGAAGGCAGTCAGATGAAAAGTAATCAATAAAGCCTGCCTATATTTAGCAATCTGTCCTAAGCAAGGTAAACAACTTGGTCAAAACAGTATTACTATGGATACATGAATTAAGGCTGTGCAAAGCCTTCCAAAGAGGTATTTCTCTGTGTGGGAACATATAGGAAGCATCTTTCCTGAAATAATTAAAACAATTGTTTACAAGAATTGCATGGAAGGTAATCCCACATCTTTGCACATGCATACATGGACGTCCATTTTGCTTCACTTCAGCCGCTGGAACTTATTGACCCTATATGCTTACTGCCAATTATTTTCACTTTTTTCCTTGATTTTTAACTTGCTTTTTCTCCCTGATGTTGCATCAAGATTAACTTTCTTTAAATTAAGTCAAGTAAATCACAGATGGCAAATCTTCACATCCAAACTGTTCCTGAGATCAGAGATCTGGACCGACCTAATTCTATGCAGATGATTGCAGGTTTCTAATAATTCCTCCTTACAAAATATGTCTCAAACCAGGTGTGTCTAATTTGCGGCCCAAGGGCTGCATGCAGTCCTTCCTGGACAGCTAATAATGTGGCACCTCAAGATCATAAAAATATATAAAAAAATAAAGGATGTTTGATTTGTATACACATTAACTATATTATATATTTTATATGCGGCCCAAGTCAATTTCTCTTCGCTCACTGTGGTCCAGGCAAGGCAAGAGATTCGACAACCATGTCTTAGACCTTGACACATTTAATGCCAACTAAAATGGCACTCCAGATCAAGAGAGGACAGACTGCAACCTCTCAATACAAAGGAGATAGCAAAAGGTTATTATTACTCAAATATATGGATAGCTGTAAAATGGCATTTAAAATAGCAGTTAAATGTATTGCTTAAACAACAGAAAGATTAGTGCTTGAAATCCCCGGATGGCCTTCCATATCTAAGGTATGGTCTGATACTGAATAAACCTTAAACCTGACTAGTTGCCAGAAGTAAACGCTGAAGCCGTATGTGAAGGAAGTACATATCTGAATAGTTGAAAACCAACCCATCTGAGATTTTGGAACTGTAAGTCCTGCTACTCTAAACTATCCAGAAGCAAATAAATATTAATTTAAGGCCTTCAGAATTAAGCAATGAGATTCTCGCAACTGGTACAATTGTTACCATATCAACTTGCGCTTCTGGACAATTTTCATAGTTAGCCGCACAAAAAATATTTTGCAGTAATCAAGACATTAGCTACAATGAGACATTTTATACACCCAAAGTTCTGATCAGCAACACAACTGAAGCTACTGAAAAACACTCCTTGATACAGGAGTTCCCTCTGCATCTACACAATCACCCTGTTCACATACTACTTTGGTTCAACAATACGGGAAAATGCAAGTGTTTTCAATACTGCACTATGTATAAAAAGGAAAAACCAGAAAAGCTGAAGACCAATCTACAAATTAGCAATCGAAATATTAATCCTTGCTAAATCCAGTATTTAATTTTTTAAAAAAAAAATTGCACAAATGTTCAGCAGAAATTGTTTAGAAAAATAATTGTAGAATTCCTGAACTTCTCATCTCTTTCAAATTAAAATCGAATCTAGAAATAAATCCACAGCTCTGTTCCCATTTTAAACTGTCTACTTATCTCCAGATTATCTTCTATATACCATTGTATTTTCAAATAAATTGGAAGAGACGAAGTCCAAACCTTCCATATTTAAAGTCTCCTGCCTTGAGCAGGGGGTTGGATTAGAAGACCTCCGAGGTCCATCCCAGCCCTATGATTCTATGTTCATATTTAAGAGCATATCATTTCCTAGAGTAGCTGGAAAGGGCACACATGCAAGGAAGGGGAAAGGAATCTGTTCAGTTAGCACTATCTGTTCTATTGGAAGGAATATGCTAAGTTTGGTCGTACAAATATTAAAGTATTTTATTTTATATATATAAAAAAATAAAAATTAAGCTATGTGATTGTGTGAAATAGAGTAAAAAAGAAAGACTAGTTTGAGAAGGAATCTACTGAAAACCTTATTAAATTTGAGATTCTAGGATAAAAATCATGGAATCTATTTTTCCTGATACACAATTTCTTAGACAAATTAAAGTAAATCAAAAGTAGCCAAACCTGCGACTATTGTTTTTTTTTTTTTTTTAACTTATCACAGAACTAGACATGAAAGACTCACGTACCCCTAAATCAGCCTCTAGATTTCATTACCTGTTGATCTGTAGATGGACGTTGCTGAACTATATCATGGCTCACAGAGCCCTTTTTAGCTTGTATTCTGCCTGGTGGAGGAGGAATTGCACCTGAATAGGAAGATGAGTTATCAGCATCTGAAGAATACAAGGATGAATGCCTTAACTCTTGCTCATTCTTTGACATCACAAATCGGGGCAGGGGGAGGTCTTTGACTGTCAAAATAAGATGGCATGGGTTAAGAAACTTATATTACAAAATTCCGTTGAGTAGTGAATTAAAATATAATTTTAATTTTGAGTTGTTGCTAAAATATTTTGTTAAATCGTATTGTATTACTATGAAAATAAGTAAGATTGTGGCAGTTCAGTTAAAATCCAAAGAACAATTATCTTTAGTATCGTATTTTCAAACATAAAAACATCAATACAGGTAGTCCTCGACTTAGAACAGTTCATTTAGTGACCAGTCAAAGTTACAATGGCACTGAAAAAAGTGGCTTAGGGCCGTTTTTCAGTTATGATCTTTCCAGTATCGCCATGCTCACGTGATCAAAATTCAGACCCTTGGCAACTGGTTCATATTTATGACTGTTGCTGTGTCCCAAGATCATGTGATCCCCTTCTGTGACCTTCTGACAAGCAAAGTCAATGCAGAAGCCAGATTCACTTAAGAACCGGTTTCCTAACTTATTTACTTAACAACTGAGGCAAGAAAGGTCATAAAATGGGCAAAATTCACTTAACAAATGTCTCACTTAACAACAGAATTTTTGGGTTCAATTGTGGTCGTAAGTTGAGGACTACCTAGAAAATTTAAATATTTTAATAGGAATAATTTATTTTCAAAATGTCTTGAAACTTTAAACACATCTCTTTAACATACACATTTAATATTTTGTATTTCTTTTTATCTAGAAACAAACAGAAGGCATTTAATTCATAAATATATATATACAGGAGTGCTGTAACAGCAAGAAGCTTCCATACAGAAAGAAAATGTAATTCTCCATACAATGTACATACATATGTAGTTTATGATCATTTTTGTCAATAAATAAATGAACAAGTCTAATGTTTTTGAATCATTTTTGTAATTGGGTTCTCTTGACCTAGTTTTAGGACTTGTGGGAAGAAGGGATGATGTTTTAAGTCACATTTATGCAAAAATATCAAAAATTCAAAAGGATCCACAAACCTTTAAGAACCACTGTACTGTATGTGTTTGCATCTAAACAATAAGACATGGTATCTTAAGTATCATAGTAACTTAGCACTGAGCTTACTGTATTAGTATTACAACTTCCCAAATCCAAATTTAAAGCATTTTAAAGCAATCTTGACCAATCAAGCTGGTGAACCTCAGGAAGAGAATCAAAATAGTTTCAACTCAGATTCATGGAAAAGCTTGCATCTATCAACTGATGTTTATTTTAAAAGCAAGCTCCCAAGTTTGAAACGTGTAGTGTTGCAGCTATCCCCCTACACCCAATAACAACTTTTTAAATATCGGTATTTAATCCATTGCAAAGTTTTTGATATATAATGAACTATCACAATATGGGCTTTCCGCCGGATAATTCCAAAAGCACCTCAAGCCCATTACAGCATAATACCTGAGCAGCCACGTGTTAGAATGCACACAAGTTTTTTCTGCTTGTGCTTCCCCCCCCTCCCCGCTTCTATACTTACTGACAGTGAATTGAGAAATCTTACCAGGCATTACTATTTCATTCTTTTGTAGGTTCACTTATTTATTCCTATTTCCCTCTACGGGAAAGGGGTGTTGTCTTACCTGAACGCCTTTTCCCAGTACGGAGATGGAGAATCCACCAATGGGTTTTCTTTGTCTGCCTGCTCTTGAGACCAAGTAGCCAAACTTGATACGCCCCCTCTTGCCAGGAGATCCAGTCTTAACTTGGTCTCAGCTCTTGAAAGACGTTTCAGGTTTGGCTCTCAAGATAGCAGGTTAGAAAACTCCATTGGTGATTCTCCTTTATCCTCAAAATTTCAAACCTGAAACGTCTTTCAAGAGCTGAGACCAAGTTAAGACTGGATCTCCTGGCAAGAGGGGGCGTGTCAAGTTTGGCTACTTGGTCTCAAGAGCAGGCAGACAAAGAAAACCTATTGGTGGATTCTCCATCTCCGTACTGGAGAAAATAAATAAGCACCGACTTTGAGAATAAATTAAAATAAGTTAAAATGAAAATCAGGCCAGGCTGTTTGACATTCCTTTTCACATTAAAAACAAAATTCTGCATTTTCCCTTACACTTAAAAATGCATGACAATCTTAAGACTGAAAGGTTTACACATATAAGTTATATGTTTTACATACATGTAAGAAGTCTAAAATTCAGCTTTCTTTTGTAGCTCAAGAGCTGGAATTCTGTGATTGTTCCACTTTCTTGTGATAGTAAGAACACTAACACAAGTCATGTGTGAGACACTGTTTTATGAGTTCCTTATTTCATTTTTGAGGAACTAGGCCAGTAATATATCATAGTCAGACAACAGGCATATTTTAAATTTGATTTTCATATTATTTCAAGGCTTACCAGAATTTAAACTTTCCATTCGTAGTGGAAACCCAGACTGAGCCACTGCAACAAGTTTCAAAGCAATGTAGAATTGGCTTCTTCCAAAGTATCCAAGTCTAGTTGCACCACAAAGTTCCATGATCTACAGACAGATCAATATACATATCGTGAGATTGTATCTGTCTATAAAGCTTAGTATGAATATATGCATTCTGTCAAAGGAATAAATAATTCCAAAATTCAAAGTTAATGACACTGAGCCATTTTTCAATAACTATATATTATAATAAGACAGTTTTGCAATGCATGGGTGCATATTACTTATTGTTAATTTCTTCATAGATAATATGCATGCAGCACTGCAGAATGTAGTCATGCATTTGTAACTGTAATGAAAAATTTGGCAATTTTAAATGCACATTTTAATAGCCATTGATTCAAAGAAAATAAAATCCACAAGGAGGGATGAATGAATATCTATAAGAGACTGCCATCATATGAATGTTCACTTCAAATTGCAGCCCTGTGTTTAGCAACAATTCTGTTCACCAATAATGCAAAAGTATTATAAAGTATTAATTTCCTAGTTTCTGTTCAATATTTAACATAAATATGCTTTATGGTACTTAATAGTTCATATTCCTGTTCAGTGAAATATCCTAATTTCCCCAGTTTGAATATTTGTTACGGCAATACATTTTGCTGTTTCCACCAGAAAAAGAACTTCATTTTTATTAATTTCTGTAAGAATCTCAACTTCAGTTTTTAATCATACATTTTTCTGACTGCAGCATGCTGTACAAGCAAATCTATCAGAAACAATCTGTAATGATCTGACTGACAGTATCAACATCAAGTCAATTAGCTATGGGAACCATTACTCCTCAGCCAATTTCATTGAAAATTTGGGATGAAGCATTCTGGAACCTGTTATATCAGATAAAAAAACTGGGTACTCAAAACCTGAATTATAACATTAGTAATAAAACTGATGCAGTTTGATTTAATTTAATTTTAAAAGGTTCCAGTACACACAGGAAGGTTTACCTAGATAAATATACATACAAACTATATAATAAATTGAATATAAAACAAAATGGTCTTCCAATGCAACATAAAAAAGATGGAATACAAATAAAAATATCTCTTGCTGTGGCAAAATATATTGCACAGGCTTGTCCATTCAGTCATCAGGCATCAAGTTCAATCTGGATGAGTTTTTATTTTAGTTAAGAAATACCACTGAATTCCTAGAGACAGCAGAGAAAGGACTATCTGTGAGAGGTGTTTATTTTAACGTAATATCATGACTACTAGACTACAAGCAATCCCTCTTCTTGTGTAAGTTTAGTCTCTGCAACAATTTGTACAAAAGCTGCAAATGAATGTATAATAACATTGCAGGATTAGGCACATTAAGCAAGATTAATTCAATCCCATAAATTCCCACAATATTTTGGGTTGAAAATTGAGATAGCTATGTTTTTTCCGACTCTAAACATAGCATTGATTCAAAGTTTCTTCATTAGTTAGTTGATAAATGCTTTAAAGACAAAAAGTCCCTGAGTAGGTAAGTTCTTCATATTCGTGAACTCCTTTTGTAATATGTAAAACATACATATTAATTGTATCTCAATTTAGGGTAACTATATTTATATTCTAGATTTTTTTAAAAAAAATTGTTAGGAGAAACTTAAGACAGTAGTAACTGAAATATTATCCCAATAATTGCAAGAAAATCTATGCTATTTAAGTATAACTCATAAAGTTCAAGTTCAATTAATAGCAGCTAAACATGATACAGCATTTTAAGTGACTACTTATTGCATCAGATGTACACATAGCTGAACAATTTTCTAAAAATACCATTAAAAGAAATTCTTCACATTTGAACCTTAAGGTAAAAATTTGCTTTTACATACATTAAACAAATGTGCTTTTACATACATTAAACAAGTTAGGGAATAGGCATACCAACCATGGATTCTGGAATTTTTTCCAATCCCCTAACAATAGCTCTGTCGTAATACATCCTAAGTAGGGGGCTTAGGATGGAAAAGCTGGAAACATTGTGAGACATTTCTCACTATCTTTCTTATATAAATAAATTGGGCAATTTTTGTCCCTGGATATTTTTCTATAAAGTTCTTAGACCTTTTTTGGGACCTTTTTTTTTTTTAAGACCAGAGCTTTCTTTTATCAGCTTCTCCATCCCTACCAGATGTGGTTCAATTTTCAGAAAGACAGTCTGCTAATGAACAAACAAATGGCATGAAGGTCCAGTTGCCTTTACATAAAAATGGAATGTACACATTGTAATATACTCCAGAGAAATTTAAATACAATTTTATACACTTCTGTCCAGCAATCACTCCATAAAGTTAATCAAACGTTTAAGCTATCAAGTTCTAATAGAATACATTGAACTTCCTGCTCACATGAAACTGCCTAAGCTTTCACTACATTTCCTTCATTGAATAGAAAGGATGGACACTTAACTTGACCCAATTTTTGTTTTCCATAATTCCTGTTTTGTATTACTGATAGGCTAAAAAGAGATATACCCTTATTTATTCCACTGGGATTCTCTGTTAATAATTTTTCTATTGCATGCTTTCTTTTCAACTAGATTCCAAAAATGGAAGTTAGTTTACATATTGATAGTTCACCTTATTTAGAACTGGATCTTAGGCGATAACTGGCCATGTATCAACAGTAAAACAGTATTTATTTAGTGTTTCTCTCCATTTTGAGTACAAGCAGAAACCATATAAAATACTACAGCAATCAGCAAAACAATCACTACTTGAAGAATTATTCAGCTAAAAATTAACTGTATTATTATGTAGGCTGCTGGACATTTATGCAATATGCATTACAATAGGAGAGTTAAAGTTAAATGCAACATTCTGAATCAATACAGGAGAAATTCTAATTTTCGGGGGGGGGGGTGTCAAATTGTGTCAAGCGTTTGTCCTATGCCACTTCTGAATTTGTTTTACAAAGTACACAATTTCCCATTTCAAACTTTTAAGAACTTCATTGTAAACAATTAAAACGCAGCAGAAATGTATATGGGGACACAATGCTACCTTGGATAGTGATAGGCAGCCTACTTCCCAATTAGATGATATTCTTTTTACAGTATGACCAAAAGCAAAAGATTGTGGAAGATACAGTCCAAAATACTTAGAGGGCATCTGGCTATATATGTGGACTTAAAAGGTCTAAGTGAAAAACTGCTTAAAATGTTCTTAAAAACAAAATCAGGTGTCCCCCTCAAAAGAGAGGAACTATATTTACAATGAATAAATACAAAGCAATAAACATAAGTTACAAATCTTCGTAATATAAATGCTTTAATTCTGATAAAAGTGATAAGCTAGAAAGTAAAAGCAAACAGAAGAACATATACAATGTGCTTGAATACTGACAGAATTGAGTCTATTTTGACAGTTACAGAAGATGTAGATCTCATTCAAGTGTAACTAAAACTCAAACCCCTTTTAACACAACAATTGTATTCATGAGCAAATATAGCAAGTTTTGTCAAAAACTTATCTTTTAGACATGTTCCAGTTAGTCAAGATTCAAGGCCATGTCTATTTCATACAAGGGGCAAAGCAGTCTTAATACAGTCTTCTCTACTTGTTTGTTGGCAACAGTTGTGTAATACACAGTTCAGGCTTTCAATAGATTAAAACAATGTAACACAACATCTACTTACTAACCATATCATTAATAGATAAATTTGTTTTGCCTCATGAGAGTCCTGCCACACATGCTGAAATACAGTACACTGCCTGCTTTTTATTTGTTCAAGTGAAGGAAATAATCAGTGACTGTCCAAAAGAGTTGGAAGCACTAATTGTCACTAACCTATTTCAGTGCCTTAAATTTTCAATAACTTCAAAAAGAAGTTGGGCTGCATTCTACACTTAATAAAAAATAAGGCGGCGATACAGGTTAATGACAACTACTGCTTCTTACACTTTTGGATAGTAATCAAATGATGATGATCAAGTCACACCTATGACTACACACTTACAAAACCCAAATGTTTTTGTGCAAACTAATAAAATGAACTAGTGGAATAAATAAAAGATCATATCAGATTGTTAAAATAGTATTATGCCACTTTCTATGAAATATTTAGTATGGTTCAACACTCCCAGAAAGAATCCAAGAAAAAAAAATGAAAGCAGCTGCACTAAAATTAATTTCAAAACATACATTCCTAACTATAAGGTACACTTTGCAAGTATACCGAGCTAAGAAAGCTCTAGTCTAAAAAAGCATCCACTCCATACCATGAAACTGTGTCCAGTAATTCAGAGTACCAGCACAACAAAATTAAAAGGATTACCACATAGTTAGACTGAATACTAGTGAAGCAGAAAAAGGCAAAGGTTGTTTCTGTGTTGCCTTTAAGTACTACTTCCACTCAAAAGTTATAGGAAAAAGCCTTGCAGTTCTAAATTCCTTGGAAACGCCTATCTTCATATCCAGTTTCCAATTAAATTGTCTCCTTATTTTACTTTTGCAGAAGACTTCGGGATTTAAATTAAAAAAAAAAAAAACCCAACCAAGCGATTAACGTCATACCTTGCGTTTTGTCGTAAATGCTGATCTTGCACTGGGAAACAAGAAGTGCAAAAGTGCCCGAGCCTTGTGCTGCAACCCAAGAGACACCACCAGCTTGTACCGCCTCCCTCGCTGGTGCATTTTCAGAAATGGACCCGCTTTTCCTTAAAACATTCCCTCCCCAAGCGACCCTCCCGCTGCAGCTGCTGGGGCTCAAAAGCCTCGAGGGGAAGCAGGAACTCCCCGCTGACGCTTCCCTAGCCGAGGCCCCCCGGAGGTCAAGAGCAGCAGTCTGGGTCGCCTTCGGGGAGAAGGGAAGGGGGCCAGGTGGAAGGGAGACACGGAGGCGGAGGCGGCTTACCTGCATGACTATCTCGTTGGGTAACTGCGCGGCGCGGAAAAGCTCCAGGACCCGCCCGTTGGACGCGACTTTCTTGGTGCTCTCCGTGTCGCAGTAGGAGAAGAGGTCGCAGTAATAGCGCTGCTCCGTTTCACTCAACGTTAAACCCTCCATCTTACACCGGCCCTGCCCTGCCCCGGGGATCGATCCTACAACTGGGTGGAGTGAAGGAGGGAGCGGGGCCGCGCTCACACGCGCGAAGCCGCCGCCGCCGCCGCCTCGCCTCCTCCTCCTCGCGCCAGCAGCGGCCGGGGAGGAGGGGGGGAAGGCCTTCCGCAAAAAGGGAACGAGAGCGCGCGCGTGCGTGTGTGCGTGTGTGTGTGTGTGCCTCTCGCCGCCTCGGCTGTCGCTTGTTGATCTCGCGCCGCGAACCTGTCTTTGCCCACAAGAGTTGCGGAGGAAGGTTCCAATCCAGAGGACGCCCGACGACAGGGGGAGGGGGCGTGGCCGCGCGTGCAAAGTGGGAAGGGGAAGAAGAAAAAAAAAAAAAAAAAAAGCGCCCAGCGCTTGAGTCGGTCGAAGTCTCCTAATAAAGTTTCTGTACGTTTCTCTTCCGTGCCTTTGGCCACGCCCATTCCCCCCCTCCCTCAGGCTCTCTGGGGAAGGCGCGCGCAACCAGGGGCGGACGGATTTAAGTCCACTCCCGGAAAAGAAGAAATAGGAAAAAAAAAAAAAAAAAAGACTGCCCGAGATCTCGCGCACGGGACCCGGATGCGAAGCTGAGTTAGAAAGCTTAGCTCTTCGCTCCGCATTCTCATACGGCAGAAGTGTTGGGGAGGGGCGGGCAGAGAGGCGGCTACACCGTCCTCTGACGGTCTGGAGGTCTGCTACAATGTTTCTGAGTACTGTAGCGTCCTGTGGATGTCTTAAGTTTTGGAGCTTGCTCGTGCGATCAGTTGAAGATGAAACAACAGAGTATCTTTATGGAATATGGTGGGGATGACTGGTTCTACTCTGGGGATGATAGGAACTGTAGTCCAACATAGGTGAAGGACACCAGATAAAGGAATATATTTATTGTTGATTTGTTACACTCCACCTGACAATACCTTATGAAAGCACTTGACTAAAATTAACAACAATAGAATATTAAAAAGTAAAAGCATATATTTAAATTTAACAAAAGACTGACAAAAAAGATGTGGCTTTAGAGATTTTTTCTAAAGGTAAAGAACAAATAAAAACTGACACCCTCAAGACACAGGATGTTGACTCCTGTTCACACCCAAGCGGTTTACTTGGCAATGGTACCAAAGTGGTTTGCCATGGATTTCTGGGATGTTTTCCAATTTCCTAATCTAGCCTACGGTCCTGCTATGGCCTGGCGGTTTCTCATTCAAATCCTATCCACATTGGACCTTGCTTAGTTTGAGTTTTTAAAAGCTTGCTTGGGTGTTGCCACTAGAGGCAAATGCAGTTCCTTCAGTATGTTTTCACATCTTGGGGGCAGCACAGAAGGCTGCCTTCCACATGCCACAAAGGCTGATCTCTGATTATTGTGCAAGGGTATCTTCAAAAGTCCATCTGCTTCAAAAGTTAACAGCTGGAGAGGAAGAGAAGGAAAGCAGGCTGAAAGGAAGGAAGAGGAAGTCCCTTCGATCAGAGGTTTTTAATTTATTTCAGGCCATTGAATCTTTAAAAAAACAAAAAAAACCACCCTGGAACCCTTGAGAGTAATAGGGTATTTGGATGTCAGAGGACAAGCCCTGATCTTTCTAATATAACTCAAAAAAATGCTATAGATATGCCTAAAAAACAGCATTGAGGCCGACATACACGGCTGAGCTCATTAGAGTTTTCTTTCCCTAGGAACCAACTCTAAATGCAGTCAGTTGTTCATACCTTGGTGCTGTTTTTCACGGAGCTCCAGAGCAACTTTTCTATGCAACTATGAAGAAAAAAATCCCTCTACACAAGAGACTAATGGAGAAAATCGCCCTCCCTACAAGGATCAAAGTTTAGGTCTTTGTGTGAAACTTTTTTCTCAGTCCCACAGAACCCATTTAACTCTTCACGGAACCCTAGGATTCCACAGAATCCAACCTGCAAAACCTCACCTTAGGTAGGGAGATCTATGAACCAGTACAAAGAAGAGCAAGGGAGGCCAGCGATGGCATGCACGATAGTGTCATCATACTAACACTGCAATTTGTGTTAGCTATTGGACATTAGTATATAGTGGCATTTGCCTGGTATCAATCAATCAATTTTTATTTATTTTGTTTGGTGATATCACGTACAGGTATTTCTCAATTTATGATCCTTTGTTCAGAGACTGTTTGAAGCTACAATGATGCTGAACAAAGGGACATATGTACTGTAAAGTTATGGCCACTGCAGTGTCCCCCTAGTCATGTGATCAAAACGTGGGTACTTGGCAGCCCACCTGCACTTATGATCACATGGGCTTTGTAGTTCCCATCTGCCTATCTTCCCCTTACCTATGCCATTTTGCTGCCCTGCTGCCCTTGTGGCTCACCCCCTCCAGCTGATCTTCACTATTTTCTTCCTGTTGCTGATGAGGCATGCCCAGTCGGGCTGCCAGGTTGGTGAATGAAAGTCAACACCAGCTAAAGAACTGACAGCTGTGGTTGTATGTTGTTGTGTATATAATAATAAATTTATAATACCTCCCAACTCCCACTAATGAAATTAATTTTAAATGTTGACCTTTCCTTCCAGGTAGTTTTCTGTTAAGCATCATTAAGCTTATATTCCTACCAGGTTGTGGTGGAATCTTGAGCAGAATTGAGAAGAGAATCTCATTTCAGCTGCTTCTACACCAGGGGTCTTCAAACTTGGTCCTTTTATGACCTGTGGACTTCAAGTCCTAGAATTCCTCAGCCAGCCATGCTGGCTGAGGAATTCTGGGAGTTGAAGTCCACAAGTCATAAAAGGGCCAAGTTTGAAGACCCCTGTTCTACACCATCAGTGATTCAAGACTAACCAGCCTTTTCATTCTTCACCTCAACTCTGCTCAAGATTCCATCACAGATGTACAGAGAGTTCCTAGGACATTTTATGCTTCCACAGGATATTGCACATCATTCCTTCTTTAAAATTCAATTTAAATTGGGAATCATTTATGCACTACAGGTAGTCCTCAATTTACAATCATTCCTTTAGAGTTTCCTTGCTGGTATGTGGTATTACAGAAGCTAATTATTCTACTGTATATTGTTTTATTACTTCCTTGGAATCCTTATTTGTATGAAGTTCTCAAATAATTCCCCCAAAATTGGGCAATACACTATAAAGAGATAGTGGAATAGAAGACAAAGAATTGGAGAAGATCACAAAGTATCAAGGTCTGAAAATCAAAGTTAAAAAAATTAACTGCAGTGATTCGCTCCACAATTGTGATAAAAAAGTCATAAAATCAGATGCAATCACGTGATGCCTCATTTAACAATTGTACTGCTTAATAATATTTTTTTTGGTCTCATTTGTGGTCCTAAATTGAGGACTATCTATATAGCTTTACACATGGACTTGTACTACATCTGAACTTCAGGGTTTTTTTAAAAAACAAACAAACATAAGACTTTAAGCTATTAGCTGTTGCTGATCTATGATAATACAGACAGACTTTCTCAGATTAGATAGAAATCCTATTAAATGTTTATTTTGATTGATGATTCTTACCATTCTTATCATACTGTTTCCTTTTACTAACAATTGAATGTGAGTTTAATAACAGTGTTGGAATGCTAAATTAATGTAAGTTCCTCTTTATGTGCACTATTAGTCTAATTTTACTTTCAAAATTCTTACTTAATTTTATATATCCTGTAAATCTCTTCTGGTTGTTCTTTGTTCTTTTATTTTTTTTTCTCACTTGTGTTATTAAATATTAAAGTAAAATAATTTAAGTAGAAGAGGTTGGGATACCTGTTACCAAATATTAAAGTGCTAATTTGAGTACATTCAAATGTTTTGTGTTTTCATCAGAGCACATAAAATAATAGGTTCACTTGTAATCGGGAGATCTCAATGAAGCTGTCCGTGATATTAATGGGCATGTTTACTTAGGCAAGGAAGCCAACTGGGTCAGCTACTGCTTCTCAGGTCTAAGCTAGGAAGTGAAAAAAACACATTTACTGCCCATTGCTGGACCAACATCAGTGGTGGGATTCAGATATGTGAACAACCGGTTCTCTGTGTGGATGCTGCTTCCGGAAGTCCATTCTGGGCTTGGGCAACAAAAAATTAGCTACCAGTTCTGCCGAAGTGGTACAAACTGGCTGAATCCCACCACTGACCAACATGGTAGATTATTGTCCATAATCTTCATTGAAAAGACCACCCTGCAGCACATTGACTTGGAATGATAATGATAATACTATAGAAAATATGGGATAATGGATCCTGTGTACTTCAAACCGACAGTGTAGTTGAGTCCAACAGAAAATGCAAAGTAATCCTATGCACACTTACTGAAGAGGAAATTTCACTACAAGGAGTTCTTGTCTTATGACCACAAGGGAGACCAAAATTTCCATTGCTAAGCAAGACAGTTGTTAAGTGAATTTTACCTCATTTTACAACCTTGTCGCAGTTGGGTGAATCACTGCAGTTGTTAAGATAGTGACATGGTTATTAAGTGAATCTGGCTTTCCCATTGACTTTGCTTGCAAAAGGTGATCACATGACCTCGGGACACTGCAACCATCATAAATACATGCCAGTTTCCAAGTATCTGAATTTTGATCACATGACCTTGGGGATGCTGCAATGGTCATAAGTGTGAAAAATGGTCACAAGTCATTTTTTCAGTGCTGTTGTAACTTCAGACAATCACGAAATGAATGATTGTAAATTGAGGACTTGTCTCATGAATGAATCTTAGGATATAGCCACCATATTCCCCTAACTTTAGGTTGACCTTGCCTCACTAATTGCTTTTTAAGGAAGTGTCTCCTCTTATCTCTGGCCTCTAACTTGGGGTTTCTCATTCTATTGGAGATATATTTTCCATCTTCTCTCTATACAAACCTTGCTGAATATATGATTTGGCTGAGTTGGTCAAGCAACCGCTATGATGAAGTGGCAAGAACTGGAATGTATCCAGCAACTTTTGGCTGCTGTATGCATGCTACCATTCCAGTCACTGTTGATTTTCTTCTATGGCTGTTTCGATTTGTGCTATTGAACTAACACAGGGGTCTTCAAACTTGGCCCTGGCTGAGGAATTCTGGGAGTTGAAGTCCACAAGTCATAAAAGGGCCAAGTTTGAAGACCCCTGAACTAACATGACCACAGAAGAAAAGCAGCAGCAGCAGCAACAACAGTTGTAACTAAGGAAAATAAGATCAGGCTTCTTTTAAACAACCTGCACATAGGTCTCAGACCCATGGGATTACCGTAGTTGTTTTTTGAAAGTTTGTATTCTACAGTACAGCTTCCTCTGAGGCTGCTTTAATAATCTGCTTGCAGTTTGCCTCTCCAGATATGTAAGTCAACAAATGCTTCTAGAGCGATCTTGGTTTATCTGCTATCACTAAAGCAGCACTAAGATTACTTGAAAACGGGTAGACTAGGCCCTCTGTAAAGTAACCTGTCAATTGGGGCGTTTTTTTCTTGCAATGATCAGACAGCTGGGTCCCACCAAATTCACAAGAGCAGTAGCTATATTTAATGGTTTTGATAGGTGGATAAATCCACTGCTAGAACCATTTGTAAAATTCACTTCCTCCCAAGGCCCAGCTCATATCTTGAGAAGTGACTGAAATCCACCAATTCCTGCACCTTAATATATCCTGCAGTGAACTGTTATGACATTACTGTACCATTTGCTGTCCCCCTTACTAGACAGAATATAGGCAAAAATACAGAATATAGGCAAAAATAGGAGCTCATTTTGGTAGCCTGCTTTTGCAGACTCCCCCCCACCCCCTGAAAGACATATGCTGTATACATGGCTGCAGTCCTGAGGTTGGGGCAAAAAAAAAAAAAGAATTCATCAGGCTCATGAATGTTCATCATTTAAGGACTCCAAGTAGGTGGCTGGTTGAAAAGCCTGGTGAAAAAAAAATACTATAGCCCCAGGTGATGTCAACATTCTGCCAGTTTTCTGATCTATGCGAGGTGAATTGATCGGGGTAAATGAGCACACAGGTCTGATCTAGCCCTGTTCCAAGACACTAACATTGGCGCTTTCCCACTTGGCAAACGGAGCTTATTCTCCAGTTGCCATCAGTTTAACCAGTCTCGATCTTAACCCCTCGCCTCCCCAGAAGCGTTTGCTACAGGCGTGTGGGCGGCACCTCTCCTTCCGTTCACTTTCAGCCTCCGGGGGGGGGGGGGAGAGAGAGAGAGAGAGAGAGAGGGGTTGGTCACAGGTTTCCTCCTCCTGACACTCTTCCAGAGCCACACTTCCTCCGGCACTTTGCTTTGAACGCCGCTCCTTCTCTCCTCCAGAGGTAAGTCTGGAGTATGAAGGTGAGCTGATGTCGGCATCCACAGTCACGCGGCCGACGCGCGGGGCGGGTGGGAGGACGGCAGGGGAGCCGCAGAGCAAAGTCCGCTTCGTGTTTGCGAGCCGGGGGTCTCTTTGTCAGGCGCATGGAAGGCGAGGTTGGCGGCAGCCGGCACTTCCGCGCCGGCGCCATGTGATCCTCCACGCGGATGGAAAGGGCAAGGCAGGAGAATCCACCTTGGAGGGAAGTCCTCGAGGGTCCCCTTTGGCAGGCGCCGGCGATTGCTGGGGGGGGGGGCGAGGGGTTTGTCCCAGGCGGGCGCAAGAACCGGTAGCAACTGGCGGCGCGGCTGATATTCTGCTTTGCGCAATTGCCAGCGGAAGGGCTCCAGCCCTAGACGTGCATGGCTTGCAGCTGGGATGCGAGCCCTACAGAGACGCGGGGACTTGCTTCCGGAGAAGCAGGCTTGCTTGGGGATCGGGGTTTATTATCCCATTGCTTGCCCGGCGGCTGTACCTGCGCCCTTTCGCTTTCTTAGCCCCGCCAGGCGTCTTTAGGCGAACCGTTCGCGCTCCCCCTCCTTCCTCCTCTGCAAGTTGCATTTCCCACCCGCTGCTGGTTTCCTTTGCCTGCCTTCTCCGCCAGCTTCTCCCTCTTTCTGGATGTAGGGAACCCGAGGGGCGCAGAGGAACAGGTGAAAGCGGTTTTGTTAAATCTCGAGGAAAGGAACGCAAAGCGAGAAAGATGCAGAGAAGATTTTCAACTTGTTGAAAGCTTTCCTTAGCTGAATACAGAAGCTCCCTGACCATAGTAGAGAAGCCATGCAGCCGTTAAAGCATCGGGCTGAAGACCATGAGTTTTAGTCATGCTTTGGGCATGAAGCCAACTGGGTGCCTTTGGGCCAGTCACTCACTCTCAGCCCTAGGAAGCAGGCAATGGCAAAAATATGAAATCTTACCGGGAAAATTGCCGGACTTGTCAGGCAGTCACTCACACACAAACCACATATGACCAAATTAGGGTGTGCATTGCACCAGGAAGGAAATTACTCAACGTGTTGTTCCTATTCTAGTTGCAGAAAAAAAAAAAGAATTGAGAAACGAATATACTCCTAAGGCACGAAGCCAATGAAAAGTCCCAGGTTCCTTTCTCTCCTAAAATAAATGTAAGGCACTTGCATACCATTGCTTGCCATTTTTATTCCTTTGTGAGAAGGAAGCATCTTAAGTCAGGATTCAGTTACGCCAGCTCTATGACTGTTTGAAAAGGTAAACAAAAAACATTCCCTTAACATTTGAAATAATATGCACACTTAAGTAATTATCACCTGCCTCATCTCTGCTCTTTGAAGTGAAAGGAAACATGTTTGTTGACTGTGCTAGTAACATCACATACTTTGTGTGGAACTATAGGAGTTTGTTTGCCTAGGATGCAGTTGTACAAGTTTCTTAGGTGTAAGTCTCATCAAACTTAATGAACTTTTCATTAGACATGCATATAAAATTTCAATTTTGGGACCTCATTTCTTTCTTCCTTTTTTTTTTTTTTTTTAAAAAAGACAGCTTCTTATAGTGAAAAGACTTGTAGGAGAGAGGTGTTAAGACTGACAGCCAAAAATCAGGAGTCTGGTAGCACTTTTTCTGATTAAGTGAATATTGAATTTTCTGAAGATAATTGCTGCAATACGAAGCAGGGGCAGTTCTCCTATGTGGGTGGATCCCTGTACAGATTTTGAGTAGTCTTGTCAGGAAACTGCCATTGGTTAGCAAAATAATAATATATATATTCCCTATTTGCTTGAACTAGTTTATATAAATGGAACGCTGCTCTTGCAATGCCTTTTGATGTAGAAGATTTTGAAGAGGTGGTACTTCGGTAAAGTCTGGATCAGGGGTCTTCAAACTTGGCCCTTTTATGACTTGTGGACTTCAACTCCCAGAATTCCTCAGCCAGGCCCGCTGGCTGAAGAATTCTGGGAGTTGAAGTCCACAAGTCATAAAAGGGTCAAGTTTGAAGACCCCTGGTCTGGATGCTATGGTAGATACCAATTTGTTGATGATACTATACCTATTAATAGCTTAGCAAAACTCTTAACTTGTACCGGCATTCTCGACATATAGAGACCATTTGAAGTTACAACAGCAGTGAAAAAAGTAAGTTACAACTTGTACTTACGAACTTCGTAGCATTCCCATTGTAATTAGCGTGCTTGGCCACTGGCATTATTTACAATGGTTGCAGCATCCCAGGGTCACGTGTTTGCTGCTTACAACCTTCCCAGCTGGCTTCCGATAAGCATTTGCTGCTTGCACTCTTCCCAGCTGGCTTCTGATAAGCATCGTCAATGGGGAAAGCCAGATTTGCTTATTAACTGCATTCTTCACGTACAACTGCAGTGATTTGCTTAACAATCCCGGCAAAAAGGTCATAAAAACAGGCATGACTCACTTAACAAGCACGTAGCAACTGAAATTCTAGTGCCAATTGTAGTTGTAAATCGAGGACTACTATAGAGGTCTGTTGAAGAAAGCTAGTTAAAAGGGTGGCAGCTTTTCAAGTTGTTTGTGTTCTTATCTGGTTATGGTGAAATTATGTTGAAATTCTGCATTTGCACTGGTAATATAGTGTATTATATGAAAGTAAGTAAGTTCTTTTTCCCAAATGAGTTATATTTTAAAGTAGAAACTTCATCTTAGATTTGCTCTGCAAATAGGAAAAGGGGCAGGCAAGATATATTTTTTTTTGCTCAAATCTCCAATTAAGGGGAGGAAAGGGAAGAATTACCTTAAATGCAGGATCATGTGCTTTTCAGAGAAATATAATGCTTGAAATAATTGTTATGCTATTTAGGTACAGAACAGCCCCTTTTGCTACATCTCCTAATAATATCATTCATCATTTTAGCCATTGTCTATCCCAGTGGTTCTCAACCTGTGGGTCGGGACCCCATTTGGGGTCAATCGACCATTTCATGGGGGTCGCCAAGCAAGGCTGTCCGCCATTTTTTTTGTCCGCCATTTTTTTTGTCTGCCATTTTTTCCCCCTTTTCCGGCGGGTGCCTTACCTCCCTTGGGCTGGGCCAGCTGGTGGTCGGCCTGCTCCGTCTCTGCCGCTTGCCAGCTACGCCTCAGCCGGCGCAGGGGGCGGAACCATGCATGTGCGGCGCTCCCGGGCAGGGAAAGTCCTTGACTTACGACCGGTTGGGTAGTCCTCGACGTACGACCGGTTTAGTCCTCGACTTACGACCGGTTTAGTCCTCGACTTACGACCGGTTGGGGTCGCGGCATTAAAAAGATTGAGAACCACTGGTCTATCCACTGCAGGACGAAGGCCTCTTCAGTATATTTCCAAACAATATGGTCCTGAGCTTTCTTTTGCCAATTGGGCCTGCAATGCTTGCTGAGGTCATTGATCCAACTTGTTTTAGGTCTCTTTCGTGGATGTTTTTTTTAATCAAGTGGGATCCATTCTATGACTGCCTTGGTTCACCTCCCATCAGTTTTTCTTGCTATGTGGCCTGCCCATTTCCATTTCAATTCTTTTACAAGAGAATAAAAGTAAAAGAATTTCCTAACATAAAGGCATTTTAAATACTAGGATATTTAACACAAGTAAATGCTTTATATATACAGGTACCCCATGCATTTTGAGATTTTCCTTTGCAAAATATGCAGCATTTTATCTGACTTCCAAATACGTAAGTCGCTTAATAAGAAAGATAACTGTCTCTTTGAGAATGTGAACTGATAAAAAGGACCCCCCGTCCCCCACATGCATTCATTGTGTCCCTAACTGCACATGAATCTTCTTTTAAAGTCTCAATACATGTTTTGAATATGAAAGAAAATGAAAAAGAACAAATTTATAAGGCAATAATTTATTTGTAGGTTACAATGAATGTTGAACGTGAAATCAACCTGTTAGTTGAAGAAATTCGAAGGCTGGGGACCAAAAGTAAGTATGACTAAATGGCTGTAGAAGGAATGCAAAATTAATAGACTAAATGTGTTAAGACTATAACTGACATAATTTCCAATGTATATTAGTCTAATGTTTCTCGAAGGCACTGTACTGGAGAAAATCTCCAATGTAGGAGAACCTACAGAGAAAGCCCCATTTGAAAAGTAGGGTATAAAACTCAAGATACAAGATTTTGCTCTTAAAACATGGAATAGATTGGATGGAACTCAATAAAGAGTTCTGGCAACAGTTCAAACATTAAAGGAAGTGGTTAAGGCTTTTGCCTCAAGCCAATCTGATAAAAGTTTAGTTACAGAATGTAAATTATTGTCTATGTGCCAGCAAGTTGGTCTTTCAATGGTCACCACTTATCACCACTTTAATTAAGCCATCCTCTATCTTTATTTCTACCTTTCCCAATATTATAGACTTCTCCAGAGAATTTTGTCTCCACATAATGTATCCAAAGTGAGATAATTTGAAACCTGTGAGAACTCTGAATTGATTGGTTTGATGATCAATTTGTTTGCTCTTAGCTATCCAAGTCCAGAGAACTTTTCCAACACCAATAGGATATAAGTATTGACACTAAAGAGATAATAAGAACAGCATGGGAGCCCCCAGACTATTTAAGCCTGGATTTTCCCCCCATAATTTTCCCGCTTTTCAAATAAAACTGGATTCTTATGTGCATGTTGGTTTCAATTCAAATTGCTAGTGTTAAGTTTAGGTTTTAACCAATAGTCTATTGCTTATTTGTAGGTTTGTAGCAGTTTGTAAATTCTGGAAAGGGCATTTAAATGCAATCTTATTTTTTCCCCACTGACTTTAATTTCAGGAGATATTCATGTTTACTAATCACAACAGGTTAAAAAAATAAGTGTTTTTTGTTGCTTTTAGCTTAGTGTATTATGCAAATTGTGATTTGTAAAATATTTTTATAACTTACCTGTAGGAAAACCCATCTAGTTGTGATTTATTCAACAAACCATGGCTAACACATATGAAGCCAGATTATTAATCGTGACTACCTTGAGTTACTTTGGACCTAAATGATACCAGATTTTCATGAGTATTATTCAATATATAGTCACAAAGCAGTTTTCGGTGATTAAAAATGTAAAAATGGGGAAGATTAACTTTTAAAAAAAGAAGTGTTAAAATGTGTTTTTTCTAACCTTAAGTTAAAGATTTTTCTTGATACCTTCTTGAGCAGCATCAGCAAACCTAAAATAATGTTGCAGATTGCTCATTTGATATAGTTTGCTATTTGATCTAATGGATTTGGATTTAGTAATAATTTTTACTGATATGTGCCTCCAAGTGTATATTCTGTTTAAAAGTTAACATATTGGTTGTATTTTCACATTTACATTGTGATGAATTGGGGTACAGATACAGTAATCTTATTAAATGAAATCAGAAACCTTAAAAATCCCCAGGTCCAAAGACTTATTGGAACTAAAGTGTTAATATGCCGTTTCATCCTCATGTTTTCTTTTGTCCAGATCCTGATGGGACATTGAGTGTGAAGTTTGGAGTGCTGTTTGCGGATGAGAAATGTGCCAACCTTTTTGAGGCTTTAGTGGGAACCCTGAAAGCTGCAAAACGACGGAAGATAGTTAATTATCCTGGAGAGCTGCTTTTGCAAGGAGTTCATGACAATGTTGATATCTTGTTATTGCAGGATTAGTTACTTTCCTAGCAAATGGCATTTTTTAGGTATCTATATGTAACTCAGATCAAAATGCATTTGATTGAAAGTATATCTTCCTATTTATCTTTATAAAATTATATATAAAACTTCCTTGAAGGCCTATTAAGAAATTCTTTTCTGAAACCCTTGCTACATCATAGTTTGTTGGACCTTTTGGGCTGGGGGTGGGGGGAATTTGGGAATGACATTCTCAAATGTATGAAATGTTGTTAAACTTTGAGAATTCCTTACAAATTAGCAATATTAATAACCTAAACCCTGCTTCAAACTTCCAAAGATGGGTTTATGGGGGATTCTGCAAGAATCAAAGTTACTATGGCCAAATAAAGTATTCAAGCTGGTAGTTCCATCTGAAACTGAATATTTAATACGGTCTTTTTATGCAATGCTTGAAACATAGGTTTCTCATGTGACACTTTCTGAACTGTGATACTTCAGAGGAACTGTAGAAAATTATAAAAGCAATGGCAGGCAGAGGAATTCTCTTGCTTTTTTTTTAATGTATTCTCATTAATGAAGGAGAGCATGTTACGGAAATCACTTCAAAGGAGAAAATAATTTAAGAGAAATTTGTCCCTGATGTGTTATTTTTGCACTTAAGTTAGTTATAAAGTGACCAAGACAAAGTGTTTTGTCTTTTATTATTACAAGCATCTCCAGCAATCGGCAAATCAGGTATAAATTAAATTCTGAGGAAACATTCCAAAGGCTATTTGGATATTTTCTTTGGCAGTGCTTCATTGCTAAATGGGAGTCTTGCTGTTGAGAAATTGTCCATCCAGTTTCGCCTCACACAGATTTGAGAATCTCAAAAGACCATTTTGTCTAACTCATAGAATATTCCTTTTCTCAGGGTGAAGCTAGAAAGAGAAGTGGGAGGACACTCCTCCTATTCCTCAGATTCCAGTTTCTCTGTAAGGCTCATTACTTGACGATGGTGCCCTTCTGGGGAATAGGAATACCTTAGACCAGGGGTAGGCAACATTGGCTCTTTTATGACTCGTGGACTTCAACTCCCAGAATTCCTGAGCCAGCATGGCTGGTTCAGGAATTCTGGGAGTTGAAGTCCACGAGTCATAAAAGAGCCAAGGTTGCCTACCCCTGCCTTAGACAAACAATAGATTACTTCAGGTAGCATTAAGTATTGTCCAAACTGTTGTTAAGGCAAGTTCAGTCCTTTTCTATTTGGTCTGTTTGAGAAAGAAGTGGAATAGGTTGTGGGAAATGCTCTCTGAACCCTCCCTGGCACGGAGTGAATACTTGAAAGATAGAACATGACATAAAATGAGACTGCTTCATAAAGGACATGCACATGTGAAATGGATAGAATTGGACAAGACCCTCTTACAGAAGTCCATTCTTTCAGTTCTTTTTTACAAGATGACTGAAGTGCACTTCTTATTACTATAGTTCATCTAGGAAACTAGCAAATCGTCAATTCTTTCTCCCCTCCCCTCCTCCCCAAATACTTGAGGACTGAAGACTGTCTAAATGGCACAACAGTGTCACAATACATTTTGTCTTTTGCTTCTTATCTTCTTATTCTATGCATTTTGCATGATCCTTTTGTGTCTAATGGATTCAGTGGCTAGCAAAAGGGCTTCAAAGTAAAATATCTTATTCATCAATAAATAGAAATCTAGGAGTTATTTTTAGCTATTTAATTCTGTGAGAAAAATGCCTTTAATTAAATAAATATTTCATGTACACCAGGAAAATTTGGTCTCAAAAATACATATTTTTGGTATTTACAATAAAATATTTCCAATTCTCGCCAGTGTGGTTTGTTTCTTCAGGTTTGGAGTAGCTCACCTGAGCACTGGAATTCTTATTTTGTAAGAATCCTCTTTGCCAATTCTGTGCACACTTGTATTGACTTCTTCAAAATTGATGCGTTCAAGGAAAAGAAAATATAGTTTGTTATGGTGACAGTGGAGAATAGGAAAGCGTCAAATGGTACTCAATCTGAAAAGTTGCTTTGATGCTTCTGAAGGAATTTAATACAGTATTTTCCTCTCTGGAATGTTTTACATATTTGTTTAAATAATGCATTCTGTGTTAGGAATGATCTTATTAAAGTTATGATGCAAGGTTAAAGACATGAAAGAGAAGCATTTGACCTTTCAATATGCCTTAAAATAGCTGGAAAATGTTCCTGCCTGAGCAGAGGGTTGGACTAGATGACCTCCAAGGTCCCTTCCAACTTTATTATTATTATTATTAAGGCAGATAAACAAGGAAACAATGCATCAGTGCATTAAGGTATTAGTGTCTGATTTCAAAACAAGATAGTTTCCTATGGAAAGTCTTCATGTCTTTGAATTAACTGACAGCTGGCTGACTAAAATGCTAGAGGTTTCACTCACATTTTTTGATTAAAGTTTATGTTCAAAGGATACACTTCTACAATTTTAAGATCCTAATCATTTCTCATTTTTCAAAATAATTGTACAGCATAGGCATTTTTTTATGATTTATGGTTATTGCAATTTTACTTTAGGAAATAGGAAAAAACCTAAAAGAACAAAGTTCCAGCAGTTTAATTATGAATTAATATGATACATAAATTGAACCATAGCACTGCCATATATTTGCTTGAAAAGTTTATATTGTAAAAGCTCAAATGTTGGTTTGGTATAGGGAAGACCCAGTTTCCACCCTCAGTCAAAGAAGCTTACTAGGATACATGTGATTTTTCTCTCAGCCCAATGCACTACATCAGGGGTGTCAAACTCAACTTCATTGAGGGCCGCATCAGCATTGGGTTGCCCTTGGGGGGGTGGGGTGGGGGTGTGTGGCCAGGGTGGGTGCGGCCTACTGGGTGGGTGTGGATGGAGTGGGTGTGGCCTACTGGGTGGGCATGGCCAGCTCTACATTGTTCGCATCAAGGGTGCCTGTGGGGGCCTGGGCAGGAGTGGGACAGATCTGAGGGTCTCTGGCAGAAGGGGATGGGATCGGGGCAAGCGCCAAGGCATGGTCCATTTCTTCATTCCTCACAAAGGGTGACACCTCCCCAGCATGCACCCAGGGGGCAGGGCCGATGCGGCAGCGGCTGGTTCCTCACTGTTTCTAGATGGCCTTGTGGAGCTAAGACTGAATGCGTTTCAGCATAGATGGCCACCACAAAATTGTACATTGGCTCCCTCCCAGCCGGCCTGGGCCAAGGCAGTGGGGGCCGTTCCCTCACTGTTTCCAGGATGGCTTCGCGGGCCACATGAAAGCACTTCGCGGGCCGCATCCGGTCCCCGGGCCTTGTGTTTGACATGTCTGCACTACATAGAGCAGTCGTTTTGTGTAAAAATGAGAGTATTATGTACACTGCCCTGAGGGTCTGAAGAAAATGTTGAATATAATTCTAATAAACTGCTATTGAGACTTGAGAACCAAATATAATGAGCTGTAACAATGTAAAAAACAGCAGCAAAGTTTCTGATTAAATTATAAGGTGGTGTGGTCAAAGTTACCTAACTTTTTAATAAATCTGGATGAGTTCACAGCCCAATTTTTATCAGTTACAGCTTATCAAATTAAGCAAAACTGTCTGGCTTTACGAGTTAAACCAAAATGAAAACTAATCAGAGTTTAGTGTGATGTGGAAATCCATTCTCATCTAATTGGCTATGGAGATTCTCAGTCATCCAGGTCATAGTTGTACTTTTTTAAGAGGCAACTGGAATTTCTTGTTTTTCTTTGAAGATATTTTGCTTCCCAGGAATATCTGAAAAGCTCAGGAGGATCTTCAGCCAACACAACATACGTGCACACTTTAAACCCAAGAATACACTAAGGCAGAAGCTTGTCTACCACAAGGATAAAACACCAACACAGACTGAGCAACGTGGTATATGCAGTGCAGCACAGTGAGACTTGTGCAGATCTGTACATGGGGGAAACAAAACAACCATAGGCACAAACATAGGAGAACAAACCCATCAGGACAAGTTTCAGCAGTCCATCTGCATATTTCAAAGACAAATGCCACTCTTTCAAAGACAGCAAAGTCCACATTTTGGACTGAGAGGACCCTTGGTTTGAAAGAGGGGTTAAAGAGGCCATCTATGTCAAAACTGAATAGCCCTCTCTCCACAAAGGGGGAGGGATAGGACGCCATCTATCTCCAGTCTACAGCACAGTCCTTTCAGCAGTTTTAAGAAGGCTCATTTGCACTACTGAGGACACAGATAAACCTCCAGATGGCCTCAACAGCTCTCTAAAAGAATGCAAATGACCAGCTGTCTACAAGGAATATAAATCCTTCCGTTCCCCACCATCCAGTCAGAGCTAAGAAGCTTCTTAGATGAGAAGTGAAACATCTTCAAAGGAAACAAGGAAGTCCAGTTGCCTCTTGAAAAAGCACCTTTGGGACATTCTCATCTAGTGCTATGAAAATTATTTCAGCAAATATGTGCTGGAAATGCAGCAATGGGTTGGAAAACAAATCAAAGCCCAGAAATGCAATTAAGAGCTGTGTTTTCCACTGAAGACAAACNGTCAGGGTAAAGAATAACTCAATGGGAGAAACCATTTATAGGCCAGCCAACGCCTGCGCCCTAGAAACTTTTAACTGTTTTACATACACCTACCAGCACTGGCCCTCATCACACATTTAGAATAATGTAATATGCTGCAAATGGGGCTGCTTCCGAAGACTTATCAGCTGATAGGAAAGGAAGCTATTAACAGATGAGAGCAACAACTGCAATGCAATCAATGCTGGCTCAAGGTATATGGAACCCCAGGCCACACTGAGCCACTTTCCACTGATGCAAAGATTTGCAGTTTTAGAATGATTCAGTAGGAAGGGAGCCTAGGTTTGGGCACCTAAGACTAAGACTAGTGCCCACTCTGTCTTAGCTTAAAGCGCCAATTCTTTAGTTGCTGCATTAATAACCAAACAGCCATCTTATTCAAGGAATGGGATGTTACAATTTATGGCTTGGCTCTGAGATACCTTATGGCAGTGATGGCGAACCTTTTAGAGACCGAGTGCCCAAACTGCAACCCAAAACCCACTTATTTATCACCGGGTGCCAGGTGGGCGTGGCCCACTGGGTGGGCGTGGCTGTGGTCATGGCAGACTGGGTGGGTGTGGCCAAGGTGGGTGTGATCACCTCAATGTTGCTCATGGGGAGGGACGCCTGTGGGGACCGGGCAGGGTTGGGGGAGACCCAGGGGGTCTCTGGCAGGTGGGGCGGTGGGCAGGAGGCTCTCCTGCGGGGTGAGGCAAGGCGAGGCAGGGCGGGGGTGCCATTGTCACAGGGCAAGGTGAGGTAGGGGCTGGGGCGGCTGCTGCCTGACACCATCGGCCCCTGCACACAGAGGCCAGTGAGTGCATGGGTGCTGGGATGCATCCAGCCACATGGGGCTTCGGCGAGTTAGCGGGCGGCTGGTTGAAGAGGGACAGTTGCCATCTCCGGGGAATGGCGCATGTGCCCACAGAGAGGGCTCTGAGTGCTGCCTCTGGCACGCGTGCCATAGGTTCACCACCACTGCCTTATGGTCTATCTTTTCCAAAGGAATGTGCCTAGTCTCAGCAAACAAGAAGGGTATTTATAGTCCTGCCTGATCAAGAGACCAAAGGCATAAGGCTCCAAGGGCAGAGGTTTTTTTTTTTTAAGTGGGTCCTGTTATGGAACACTTTACCCTAAGGAGGTCTGCTAGGCCCTGTCTTTATTTGCTTTTCACTGAGGCATGAAAACAGTTCTGTGGCACCAGGCATCTGGCAGTGGACATTTAGTATTGTATTATGACTGTATGGCACTGGGCTGTTATTTTTATTCCACTAACATTTAATATACATGTAGATATACACTCTCTCACACATCTTTATATTTAAAGCTATTACACATGCAAACATAGGCTTTTAATTCTATTGTAAACTGCTCTGAGTTTAGGGAGCTGGGCAGGTCATAAATTCATATAAACTGACTAATCTCCATCCAGGAGCTGGATCACCTGTTGAGTAAAGAAAGAAAATCAAACAGATTTGTAGGCATTTCCCAAATAACCAGTCTGAAGAGATTTTTACAGGTTGTTCTAGAGCTTTTTTCTTCCAATAATTCAGAATTATGTATTTCTGTGTTGAGTCACAGAGTGCTATTCTGAATGAGCAACAGTGCTTAGTTCTAGAGGAGGAAATCCATTTATTGGCTTTACGTGGGCAGTGGACTTGCGCACAGAACTAAAGCAGCACAACTGCAGGGGAAAATCATAGGTTTGTTGTAAAAGATTGACAGGCAAACACACAGTAGTAAATGCATTTTAAAGACTAATGAAGAGTATAACAAGCTGTAATGCATAAATAATCCTACTGATAAAAAGATTTAGTTCACATGCTACACAGAACAGCAGAAATATCCTTTGTGTTAAAATAATAATAATATAAATTAAAATTAGACATAAAGAGATACACAGACTTTCCTGATTTCAGGATATAATCCTTCAGAGCTGTGTGCTTATAAGCTTCATTATAATGGTATTTTGGAGGCTGCCTGGGCTAGCAGACAGCAATTAGGTAAAAAACACCTGAGAGGGCAAAAGAGGCATGTATTTGCAAGAGAAAACGAATAACGGTACTCTACAAGGTAAGGCAAATAACATAAAGTAAAGATTGAGCACAATACCAACCCCTAATTTTCCTTGAGTCCATGAAATGGGACATACAGTAATTTCCCTGGTTTTAGTATCCCTTAAAAATTAAAGTAAGCCTAGGTTACTTTATCATATTACAACAATCATTTTCTCTTGCAAATATATCCTTGGGAGAGTCAGAATGATTTCATCTAAAAGCTTAATGATAGTTTTCCCCAGATCTAAAAATCTGGAGAAGTGTTTCATCACTCTGATGGTGATGGAAAAACAAATTAAAATCCACACAGGCAATATTAGGCCAAATGAAGGTTTACAAAATCATCCCAAGTTTTTGAGTTTCAAGAACTCTTCAAGGCAACCTGGATAAAAAAATATATACAACTGATATTTGCTATTCTTCCTTTGACCTATATTCTAAAGTAGATACTGTCATATTCTTAGAGAGAGAGAAAATAAAACGATTGCTTAACATTTGTTGTTATTAGTATTATTATATTTTAGCATTAGCATTAGATCCTCTGCCATACTGAAGCAACTGTATGAAGAACACCAACTGAATGTGATGGTAATAACCAATAATCTTCCCAGCATCTCTCTCTCTCTGTCATGTTTTCACTTAGCAACCATTTTGCTTAACAACCTGGTTGTTGGAATGCAACTAACTAAACAAGGAATGGGTCTACAGCACAGGTGTCGAACTCGATCGCATCACACATTTGGCCTGCAGGCCGCCAGTTTGACACCCTGGTCTACAGCTTCTATTGTCAGTATCACAAAGCTTTGGGAGATGACAGACATTCCTTCAGTGGTTCCATCTTGATGGCAACTCTGTCAGGGAAGCTGTAGTCACAGAAATTGCACTGGGCAGGGGATTTGATCAGATGATTTTCAAGATTCCTTTCAATCCCTTCGTTTTAAGATTCTATGAATCTACTTGATAACAAAGTAAAAATTGGAGAGGCAGTTTTCTCTTTGGTAACCAGAGGGGACCAATCTTGGCTTTTCTTGTTATTATATTCCTCCTTAAAAGCAGAAATACAGTTTTCCAGTGGTACCTGGAATAAGGCTTTTATTCAAGCTCTCTGCTCTTTCTGTGACTAATGGTTGAAAGGCAGTAATCACAGAAATACAGATGTTGGCAGCCCAGAAAGATAATCTAGTTTAATTTTCAATCCCATGGTATGTATACATCTATATTAAGAGGTCCAGAATGTGATTATCAATCAAATTTAACAACTGCTCCCTTCATCAGTTGCCTATAAAAGCAACAAAGCAGTGCTTGAATTAATTGTAATGCCATTCTGCTTCTTTTTCAGACAGGCATAACAAAGTCTGCCTTGGAATTTTCATTTCCTTTTTTTCATGTCCTTTGAAATTATTGTTTTCTCCTATTCTAACAGCAGAAAATAATTTCTTTGCTCTTGTTTAGTTTTCTCATTGCTTCATTCATTGACCATTCATAGTTACGACAGCGATTAAAAAATAACTTTACGACCAATATTAGCATTTATGAACTTTGCAGAACTGTAAAGCAAAAGATGCTGAAGTAAAATCTAAGTGTTTTGCTTAACAACCAAGTTAGTGTTCCAACTGTGGTTGCTAAATGAGGACTACATGTAACAGGATTGAAAATTGCATCAGCAAAAAAATATTTAATACGGTTAATACGTGAATTGTCAGAATGGGGCACTTTTGTGTGTATGTGTTTTTCAAAAAAAAAAGCTGCAATAATAATCAGACGTCTCATAGTTTTTAGGCAAATCAGCAAGCTTTTTAAAAGTTGAATTAGAAAAATAGATAAAAGAATTTAAACCTGCCACAATATTAAATACATCTTCTTTGCATATATAATAATTAGACCAAGAAACCACAAAGAGATTGGGAATATTTATGGCTCAAGAAATCTTTAAGAATTGGTCCCAGGTTACATCAAGAATGACTTCCATTGTGGAAGTCATTGTGGAAAGTTAATTAAGAGATCAGTTAATTACTGAATAATCCTATGACTCCTAACATAAAATGTGATTTTTATCTGAGAAAAAACCACCCCAGATTAAATGTTAATGATAATATGTACAGCATTTTCGCATGCTTCTGACAATATGTGAAAAAAATCCAAAACTACTCTGGTCTTAATTTATTGCATGAGCAATTAGAACTTCCGACAAACTTTTCTTGAAGCTGCAGGGTGAAAATACAGATACAAATACAGATAATCCTCAACTTACAAATACAACTGAAACCAGAATTTCCATTGCTTAGCAAGGCATTGTTAAGTGAGTTGTACCCAATTTTACAAAGATTTTTGCCAAGATTGTTACGTGAATCACTGCAATTGTTAAGTGAACCCAACTTTCCAAATGAACTGGGAAGGTTGTAAATGGTGATCACATGACCCCAGGATGCTGCAACAGTCACAAATACATGCCAGTTGCCAAGTGCCCAAATTTTGGTTACATGGTCATCAGGATGCTGTGATGGATGTAAGCGTGGAACCTGTTGTAAATCACTTTCTTCAGTGCTATTGTAATTTCAAATGGTCAGTAAATGAATGGTTGTAAGTCAAGGACTGCTCATAGTAGCAGGTATGAAATGAACTAGATATATTTCCTGATATGTTTTGGAAACTTACCATGGATATCCATAAATGAATCTCAAATTAACTATAAAAGCAAACAGATTTCCTGCCATGTTTGTGAAATAACAACAACAAAAACCCCAGTCCAAATTGAGATTGCTTGATGAAAAGCAAAAGATTAAGGTTTGTAAAACTAGCCAGATAAAGACAGGATTTGGAGCTCTTATATAAACTTATTCTCTAATTAGACATCAGAAACAGATGGCTTATTCAACACTGTGGGTTGCTGTCCTGCATTCAGAAAGATATTTTGGTTGTATCACATGTAATAATCTTGATGCATTCCCCCTTTGAGATGTTGCTTTTGTTTGTTTTTTAGTCTGCTTCTACAGAATGTTTTTAGTTATTTTTTGTACACCACCCAGAGTCTCTTTGTGGGAGAAGGGCAGCCATATAAACTTGATAAATAGATAGGCACGTTAATAGGTAGATAGATGATAGACAGGTAGGCAGATAGATATTTTAGTTTGAACTACAAAGTGATATACAAGACTTCATAGCTGCTGGGAGAAGAACTGATGAACTGCACTCACTCACTGAATTCAACTGAAATATCAGGTTACTATAGAGACAATCCTTGACTTATGATTGTAATTGAACTCTCAACTACAGTCATGAGTTATCACATGACGATATCTTATTTTATGACCTTGTTTTGCAGTTGTTACTAAATGAATGTTGCAATCATTTAGTGAACCCATTGATCACTATAGGTCATTTTTTTTGCTAGAAACTGGAAATAAATGCCAGTTTCTGGCAAAAATGTTGTAAATCATGGACATGTGATTGCAGGATGCTGCAGATGACATAAACGTGGGTCAGGTTTTTGACCACCCCAAATTCAGTCATGTTACAGTGGGGGATGTGACTGGAACTTTGAATCTGGGTCCTAAGTACCTTTTTCTGGGGGCCACCGTAACTTTGGACTTCCCTAAGTGAGTGGTCTAAGTCAAGGACTACCTGTATATTGGATTGGAAGAACGCCAATCCAACCTCAGTGTTTCCTTTTAGAAAGAAATATAAATATTAAATAAATAAATATAAACACAACTCAGCACTGTATCTCTGGAAAGATTTAAACATAGCAAGTTTTATCTCCATTGAAATTTCAATGCCATGTTGAAATAATATTGAGAAATAAAGCCAGGACAACATCGTTATTTCATGGCCAAACCTGCAGCTCTTTTTCAAAAGGGCCAAGCTCAAATCAGGTCTGGCAAAAATTGTGCTTTATTGTGGAAAAACATTTTAATCCATTCTTTGCATGAAGAAAGCAGCTTGATAGTTACTTTTCCCCCAACCTCGTCCACAACACAACGCCAAACCATCACCAAAAAGCATGGCAGAGATGGCAGGTTGAAATCTGGCACTGTTAATATATGCACATTTAAGATCGATTTCCAAGTAAGGCTGCAATCTCATGTGCATTTCAATAACAACAACAACAATAATATACAGTAATCAATCAATTGGAAAATGCATTTTCAATCCTTAATCTCCTATGCACAACTCTATTTCAATTAATATCCCACGTAGTCCATTTCTCTCGGCTTTTATCTGTTCACCATGGTCTTCTTTTCTTCAATTACTTACTTCAGTTGCTGGCCCGTTTCCTTTGGCAAACGATTCGGGGTGGAATTCCAAAGAAATTCTTCTAGTCTGAACTTGTATTGAGATACTTTATGACCAGCGCCTACCTGCCTCTCACTCGCACATACAATAGAGAGATCTGGTCGATCTACACTCACCTTCCGGCCTAACCCAACGCGCTTCACCTCGTATCAGGGCGAGAGAAAGGAAGCATCCATTCTGGGAGATTAGCCACTAATCGGATTATGAGTTCTTACCCAGGCAGGCCCCCTTCCCTTGCTTATTCCTCTACTGGGCCTGGCCCCTGTAGACATCTGGAGGAAATCCAATCGCAGTTGTAAACAACAACTCCGGGAGAGGAAAGGCGCTTTCCTAAGTCCGAACGCGAGGCTAAGCGCCTCCTCGTTGCTGTCGCAAGTCCAGCCTCTGAGCCGCGCCTTCCTCCTCCCTTCCTTTCACTTGCTCTTTGCTTAGCACTGTCGCCAAGGCCTGGCAGGCGAGAGAGAGAGAGGGGGGGGTGGTTAGAGGAAGAAGCGGGCGGGGAGCCCAGCCTTGCCGAGGGCGCAGCAGAATCAAAACAAGCAAGACACGCCTTTTCCCTGGCTTGCATTTCTTCCGCGGCGAGGCGTCTGTGGACGCGCGCCCGTGTGTGTGTGTATGTGTGCGTGCGTGCATGCGACAGGGCCGCGGTGCGTGAGCGAAGGACGAGTGTGCTGCTCCGCCTGACAATGGAGCTGCAATAGGCGGGGGTCGGCGGGGGTAGCAGCAGCAGCGGCAGTAGCACTGCCATCAAGAGCCTCCGCCGTCACCGCCGCCTCCTCCTCAGCCTTCCTGCTGCGACCCGCTCCTCCTCCTCCTCTCCTCCTCCTCCTCCTCCCTTGGCGATGCCGAACCAGAAGAGTAACAAGGGCAAGAAGAACAAGCGCGCTAACAGCAGCGGGGACGAGCAGGAAAATGGAGCCCTGGCCGCGACGGGAGTTGCGGGCGCCGGAGGAGTCCTGGCCGCCGTGGCTGCGGCCGGAGCAAGCGGGCCCGTGGCGGCTGCAGGAGGTGGAGGAGGAGGCTGCGGGGGAGCGGCGGCAGCAGCGACGGGCTCGGCTTCGGGCGACTCCAAAAACGGTAGGAAGCCGCGGGACAGGATGGAGGAGGGAGAGCGAGGAAGCAGGCGTGCGGCGCGCAGCCACGAAACTTCACTCGCTGGCTCTTTTTGCTTCTTCCCTGTTTTACCGGATGGGCAGAGCTGGAGGCGCCCTGCTAGTGGGGGAGCTGCCGGGCCTTCGATGGCGCAGCAGCCCTAGGATGGGAGAAGCGGAGCGGGCCAGCATGCAGATGAGCCGAAGGGAAGCGCGGCCCTTCGCTTCCTTGGCTTGAGTTCGATCGCCAGCGCGCGGCCTGCCACCGGGTCTCGTGAGTGGAAGTTGGAACGCTGGCCGGGGCTGAAAAGAGCCAGCTTGCCGGCCCACGTGCCCCTTCCCGCTCCCCCCCCCTCCACGAAGGGTTGTGCGGGGACATGGCGGCCCCAAAGACGGGCTGCGTAAGCACGCGTCCCCCAAACGTTGCATTTGCAATATGAGAAGAGCTTATGGTTTCTGTACCTTCTGGGGGATTTCATCCTCTCCCTTTCCCCGCCCCCGCAATACGCTAATTTCTGGGGAACTGAAAAGTGTTTTATGTCCTCCTCACTGTTCACGTCCCAAAAAGCGAACCGGTGAGGTTACACTGAGTAGATGCGTCTCGCTCCTTCGAAGTGACAAGTGTTCAATAGTTTAAAGACCGACGGGACGAAAAAAAGCTCATGCTGGCATAGTGTACATAAAAAAGTGACCCCCCCAAGTAAAAGGTGCAGAAAACGACACGGAAGTTTCGCCTCTCTCTCTCCCCCCCCCCCCCCCCCCCCCCCCCCCCCCGCTAAAGTATGTACAGTATCTGTTACTTTCGCTTTAACCCGGCCAGCATATTTTGTTTGAAAATGTGCTCTGATCAAGTTGGAGTCTCAGTAGTCAAAGTCAGCTGGGTAGGAAGTGTCATATGTTCAAGCCTGTCTTCACTGCTGTGAAGAGATGGGTCTTGTTCATGTGCATGGCTTGTAATGTTTCCTTCACTGACAACCCCCCCCATCTTTCTGAAATTGCTGTTTTCTCCAAGTGTGTGCCTAGCCAGCCCTTCGTGTCCCACACAATTGTGAGCTTAAGTGTCTGTTGGGAATGACCCTTCTCAGATTTATTCAAATATCAGCAAGATAACGGGCTGGACTTTTCTATTTTTTTTAAAAGACATAACAGATTGCTGATGAAAGACATCTATATTTGCAACCAGATAGTTTTCAGGGTAGCAGAGTTTAGCTGCAGCTGTGCCATCATCTCAACCTATCAACCTGCCTACAACCTAAAATAAAGTGAAACAAAAAAAATTGTCCTCCCTGCTCTTCACTGTTTCCACTGAAATAAGTTAGAGAAAGGGGGAAAAAAAACCCTTTAAATCATTTTGTGAGCCTTTCAAATGCTCTTTAGCTTCCCAGTGATCTTTTTCTCTTTAAACTCAGCACCTATTTTGTGAACGCAGAATGTCAATACCCAATATTTAAAAAAAAAATGTTATGTGTGAAACATTTCTCTACTTTTTTGGGTAGCTGCCAGGTTAGTTTTGTGTGTTATAAGAATACAAGAACAAGCTTTTTTTTTTTTTTTTTGCTTTGTGTTTGAAAAATGTCCCATAGAATTCTTATTTTCATGCTAATCCTTGCTGAAATGTACAAAACATTGCAAATACTTGGGCAAATAATGTTCTCTAAGGAATTTGAAATAATATGTTTTGTTTCTGCATATGACGGTGAAATAGAGGAGATGCATCTGAAAACACAGTCTTTCTGTTCATAGCAAAACAAAATTTAAATTCTGCAGTCTCCTAGGGATAGCTTCCGGCACAATGCCTACTAGTGACGAAATATAGCAATCTGATATTTTGTACTAAATTTAGGACACATGCTGATGTTCAGCACATTTGATTGAGGTCTAATAATGTATGGATAACTATTATTGTATCTTAGTAAGGATATATTCCCAGACATTGGCACCTTATTTGTTAACTGACAAAAATAGAAAGAGGGTGTAAAAATATTAATCTCCGTATACTGTTAAATCTTTAAAAATCAGGGGGATTTGGCAATTCTTGGCTAATCCTCAAGCAGTTGCTGTCTGTAGTAACTGTGGTAAAACTCAGTTTGAAAGATGTTGTTGTAACAGCTTTTATATAACTGTAACTTTTCCTGTTTAACTTTATGACTAATTTTATAGAAAAAATATACTGAAATGGGGCCAACCTGGCTTTGGAAGATACATGAAAGTCATCAAAATACTTGTGTAATCCTTGCAGACTTGGTGGAATCCTGAGAATTACAGATTGCATTCTCGAAGAAGCTGCTATTTTTTCACAACAGACAAAATACATGTAAAAATATTGCCTTAAAATATTTGAAATGGAAATGTATTAAAAACAAATCAGAAGGAGATCAAATTCATTTGTTTTTCTAAATATCTTGATTCAAAGACTATGACTCAGAATGTCAAGGAAATTACTATATTTTTTCTGGAACAGGCTTGAATTTTAAAAATTGGTTTGTGATTTGGTAGAAACCTTTTTAGTAAAAAATGTGCCTTTTTAGTATTGTGAATTGTATTTACAGAGGAGATGGGGAGGTATAGCCTGGCTGTAGATCTAGAACCTGATTAGTGGGAAGGTAATTGGTACTGGATCAAAGTGACTATAAATTATATCTTGTTTAATTAATTGAGAGTTATAAATAAGAATACATAGCAAGTACAAGTTTGAAGTGCATAAACCTATTTAATTGATGAGACAAGTGTGATAAAACAATTATCTTGCTTAATGTTGCTATCCCAAATATTTAACTTTTCATGAAATGTATTATGATTTCTGTAAGAATATATTATATGATCAGTATTTCTTAAACCTAGGAATTTATTGGAAGATGTTTTTTTAAGAGTAATTTTTAATTTTCAAGAATACTTAATTTTCTGTATTTAGAAAATAATTCTAAAAACTCATAACTTGCCCCTTGAGGTAGCTGGTGGAGAATGTAGTTATTCAGTAGCGTGATTTAATTTCTTTATTTGGAAATCATAATTTTGAATTTTATTAGCTCAGAGGTAATTTATATGTGCAGCTACCTGCATATTGTATAATCCCATTACTTAGGTTGATTATAATCTCTTAATTTTCCCTACCCAAGTCACTTTTCCATAAACTCCCTTGCGTATGAAAAGTTTGTACATTATGTCATCTAATAGAGCTTTGCATGCTGCTTCTTTTTGAACTGCATTACTTTTAAAGAGCTGAAAGAAAATAACATGTACAGCGATGTCCATTACAAAAACTTGTTCAAAATAATTTTTGAAGCATACACAGGCACGTCAACTAAATATTTGCATATGGTTCAAAAGTAGTTCAAGCCTTTGAAATGGCTGCATCAGCATGTTCAGATTAGTTCTTGGAGATATATTGAGTAAGGTGAGCATGTGAAGACTTGCTAATTCTTTCATCAGAATTCTTTCATAATATTGCAAAACTGAAAATATCCAAATAAGTAAAGTTTGCTTGTCTTTTTGGTGAAATAACCCAGAACCACAAGATTTGACTGTATAAATTACATAAAAATATGCTTTCAGTGTTCATTGTGTCATTTGTTTTTATTATGAAAATTGATACACATTTTTATCACAAATTTTAATACAAAGGCAATTCCCAAGTTATATAAGTGTTGACTTATTGTAACTCTGGCATTATGCAAATGGGTGAGACCATCATCTGTGCATGAGCAGAATAGCATGTAATCCCATGTGCAAAAGTTGGTTTGTGTTACTGTTAAGACTGACTTAAGATTTATTGCTAATTTTATAATATTGAAATGAGAACAACCTATTTTCAGTTTAGCCACAAAGTTATTTGTGCAAAGTAGAGTGATTCAGCTTTGGAATGTTGTGCTTTTTCTTGGTACAGATTGACCTTGGCATTTCAGCAGTGACTTAACACATTTCCTGAAATATATCATAGAGAACAGGAAGTTGGTTGAATTACATTTTCAGCCTTTGGAAAATAGACTTGGAAAGCTGTTCTGAATATTAAGACCAACAGTGGAATGGTTTTCTAGGATAGAGGTGCAGAGACTAGTAATATGACATACATTGTGCCCATGCATATACTTGCATGTAAACCTATGCACAAATAAGTTGACCAACAAATTTTTAACCAAAATGCCATGAAAAATGTGCCAGCCCTGAGGATAAGCCAAGCTTGGAATTTTCGTAAGTTTTAATTTTCATAATTGGATAATCCACGAGTGGCACATTTTTCATGGTATTTTAGTTAAAAATGTAAGAGTTTGTTTATCCGCAGATGGGCTTATATACACTATATGTGAAAATAAATGGGATATACAGGCAATCCTTGACTGCAATTGAGCTCCATATCTCTGTGGATAAGTGATACATTTGTTAAGTAGGTTTTGTCCCATTTTATGACCTTTCTTGTCACAGTTGTTAAATGAATCACTGCAGTTGTTATGTTAGTAACATGGTTCCCCAATTGACTTTCTTGTCAGAAGGTTACAAAAAGTGATCACATGACCCTGGGACACTGCAACTGTCATAACTATGAGTCAGTTGCCAAGTGTTTGAATTTTGATCACATGACCATGGGGATGCTACAGTGGTCATAAGTGTGAAAAATGGTCATGAGTCACTTTTTTTTCAGTGCCATTGTAACTTTAAACAGTCACTAAATGGAACTGTTGTAACTCGAGGACTATCTGTATAGGTTCTTTAAAACAGCTGAGAGAAAAGCCTACCATATATATTTGTAGATAAGGCCATCCACAGATAAGCCAAGCTCAATTTTTTGACACCTAAAATTCTTGGCTTATCCATAAGTAGTTATTGGCTCGATTTGAAGTGTAGCATCAAGCCTACTTACCAAATGTGACTTAACACTAGAACACAGGCATTCTCTTGCTTATCTGTTTGGTGTTTGTGGAAAAAGTACATTTTTCCCCAGAAAAAAAAGATACAGTAGATTAAATTAAGTGAGAATACATTGTATTTAGATGGTGCACAGAATTGCCTAATAACTTGTGAGGATGAGAATGAATTTGTGAAAGTCAAAGACTGAAGGCCAGCTACCCTATATTGTGCATTGCCAGTGTATACATTTGGCAAGCTAAATTTTGAAATGGGTGCATAAAAAGAGTGTTTAATGTAGCAGCTGAATTAAAACTATGTCACCTTGGATGCATTTGTTGTTAGTTTATTTCTTTGTTGAATGTTTAGTCTGCCGAATTCCAAAATGACTCTGGGTGGTTTCACAAATTAAAAGAAACAATGTTGTATAAAAACAACCATTATCTGAAGGAGAACATAACTTCTTACCATATTACTGCTGATTCAAAAAGGGACCATCCAGCTCCTAAACCAAGGCCTTAAGAGAAAACCAAGGTTTTAAAAATTGCTTAAACATAACCAAGGTAATCTCTGGCTGGATGCTATTCTAAAGGGTAGATGTTGTGACAAGATAAGTTCTATTTTCTTGGCTTCATTAGGTGGCAATGCTTAATTGATGGGACCCAAAGCAAACTGACTATGTTAGAATACATACTGGATGGTGTGACAGTGCAGAAAGCAGATGGTCCTTCAAATTGCTAGGACCCATGCCAAACAGGGCTTTATAGATAATAACTAGCTCCTTGAATTGTACCCAGAAGCTATCTGGTAAACCATGCAACTTCTAGCAGCTATCTTACATTGGCATAGCAAGGGTTATCCATCAGTGTTTGTGCTAATTTCTGAACCATAGCTTCTGAATGATCCTAAAGGGCAGTCTTGTCTAAAGCTTATTGCAACAGTCCACTGTTGAGGTGACCAAAGCATGACTGTTCGTAAGGGGGGAGGGCTCTCCATCCAGAAATAGGCTCAACTGGGGCAAACATTGAAAAGGTGCAAAGGTGTCTCTAGCTACAGCTAGCAGCTACTCCTCATACAGGAGATGAGAATCCAGGAAATGCCAAGATTATGCATTAGTCCCAAGTGGGGCGGTGTATTTGGGATGAACTGGGAAGGCTGAGCACCCACAGTCATTTGGTCTTGCTAGGGTTTAATCTGAGGCTATTCGCCACCATCCAGACCCCAGTAGCTGTGGATAAGAGCTTGACAACATTTCTGGGCTAGTCGGGAGTCAAGATACACAATTGAGTATCATCCACCTATTGGTGTTACCTGACCCTGATCCAATGGAAGACTGCTCCAAGTGTTCAGTGCTTCAGGCTATGAATCACTTTGTAAATCATGGGCTTTGGAATTGGTCCTTTTTCCCCTCACAAGCACCCAATGGAACTGGTTGTGCAGAAAGGAGAATTGTGGTAACATTGTGCTGTCCATTCTAAACAGTAGAAGGAATGACCTTGATGGACAAGAGAAAGAGCCACTGCCAAGATAACAGATAAAAGAGATCAGAGTCTGATGCAGGAATGTAATTTGACTAAAAGTCTCAAGGCAAAACACTGCCTAGTTCTCACAAAGATAAAGCATGTAGGGGGGGAGTGCAGATAGTATAGTTAGTCCTCGATTAATGACCACGATTGAGCCCAAAATTTCTGTTAAGTCAAACATTTGTTAAGTGACTTTTGCCCTATTTTACGACCTTTCTTGCATCAGTTATTAAGTGAATCACTGCAGTTGATAAGTTAGTAGCCTGGTTGTCAAGTGAATCTGGCTTCCCCATTGACTTTGCTTGTTAGAAGGTCGCAAAAGGAGATCACATGACCTTGGGACAAAGCAACAGTCATAAATATGAACTTGTTGCCAAGCATCTGAATTTTGATCACATGATCATGGGGATGCTGCAAAGGTCTTCACTGAAAAACGGTTGCAAGTCACTTTTTTCAGTGCCATTGTAACTTTGAACAGTAAATGAACTGTTGTAAGTCAAGGACTGCCTGTACTGACCCACATGACATTGGATTCCTACTTTGATCTGCCTTGCAGGACTAACATCAACTTCCTGCAGCCAATCCAGAAGGATGGTATCAACAGCCATAGAGAGGTCAATAGGGCAGAGATGGTTGCATCTCTGCTCTGTTTAGGATACCGACAAGGGTTGCTGGTGCCATTTCAGTATTGTGTCCAAATTTGAAACCTGTCATTTGATGAGAGGAAATTCATGAAGTCTTGATGTTTTGTTTGTATTCAGTAACCAATATAGGAAGTAGAAAGAGTTTATAGTAGGGGAAGAATTAATCCTGATGGCTAGAACTGACACATAAGGAAAATAACTGAACAGAACTAAGAACCTTAGCACAAACTGTGGTCCAGGAGAAGCTGTGTGGTCCTACTCTTCTGTTCAAAGAACCTAGATCTGAGCAGCACAGTTACCTTGGTTTGGGTATTAGTGAAGGAACCTAGTACTTGATAGCATTTGATTTATAAGGAAAAGCAGAAGTCTAATGTTCTTAGTGATAGAATTTCCCCAGTCCTATTCCTGACTGGGAAGAACTGATATACGTGGATGTGTGTAAGTTGAATTCCTCAGAACTGCCTCTAGTATGAGAGCCTCAATATTAACATGTATTCTTGCATCGGTTTCCTTTGGGAATAATTTAAAGGAAAAGGCAAATGCAGAAGTTGATCAGCTTTTAAATGATTTGATGACTAATCACTTAGCAAAAGAGACGAAGTAATGGCTTGCAAATGTTGAGCTAGAACTCTCATTACTTCTGATCACTGGCTGGACTGTGGAAAGATGAGACAATTCAGAAACATTTGAAGAGATACAGGTTCTGTACCCATGGCAGAGAAGAGAGAGAAGAAAAGTTTTAATTCTCCCTGAAAATGGGAGAGACAAGTAGATTAAAATATTTGGCTTTAGCTCTTGGCTCTGGGGGCAGTGGCAGTGGCTGACACTGCTGAAGGCCCAGGCCTCTCCTCCAAGCCCAGCCTCTACGTTGCCACCAAGTGCCTCTATATTGGTCAGCCTATAAAGGGGGCGGTAAGATCAGCAGGCATGGGAATTGGGCAGCATTTTTCAGTGACAGCAGCAGTGCTGGGGCTGAAGTTGAGGTCTGGGGTCAATGGCAGATGGCTGAGACTGCTGAAGACCTCAGCCTTGCCTTCAGGCCTAGCCTCGATGCCGACACCGCTGAGCGCACACACAAGGTTGGGCTGGGGCTAAGGCTTTAAGAAGCAGCTATGGCACCCCCTCATTTCATGTACAGCCTGGACTAGGCCTCCCAGTGCCTTCTCCAACTCCCTGAGGCACCTGCCTGTTTTACCTGGGACTCTATTTGCTTAATAACCCACGAGATTGCTTAATGACCGCAATCTGGAGTGCCGGGATTGCAGTTGTTAAGCGAAGTGGTCATGTGATGTCTCACTCCTTCATTCAACAACAGATTCTGGTTCCAATTGCGGTCATAAGTCAAGAACTATCTATAAGCCCTTTTAAAGAGTCTTTTAATAAGCTATTTGCGAACTCTTCTAATTTAAACGTTTTCAGATAAATTATCCTTTCAAGGATATCTAATTTTCTTTCAGATTCTAAGGCAAGTTCCAGCCCATTTTTACTGAGTGATATAATGAAGTTATGCTAGTTGAAGTGGGCTTGGTTATAATAACAGTGTTTTGAAAAAAAATACCAGTTTATTCACCAAAACTATGCTGTGTTAAGTTCTTCAGTGTGCTTTACTTAATTATACCTCTAGCCATCATTATTCATTTGCCATTTTTGTGGGAATTTTGTGTTTCAGTGAGTGACAGCTATATATAGATTTGATTTGAGTTTCTGGTTACTAGAGCTGCATGTTCCCAAATGTTACTTTTCAGAAATGATTTATGTAATAAGTCTCTGAATATCTATTAATTTCTCTTTTTGTGGTGTATGGCTGGGCTACTTTTTAGTCTTTCCCCTTTCCTTTTGCTGCAGTTTAATGTTGTTCTTTAACATTCATTTCCTGCTTTGTGATTATTCATGGATCATATATTGAGTGTGATCATAAGCCATATTACAGTATTTATCTGATAGATGGCCAGTTTTGTATAGGGGTAAACAAATGAAGTCAATCTGCTTCTGTTCCTGTCAAAGTAATAGAATGGGGAATTTTTGATATTTGTCAAAATTACGATATTAGTGAAATGGGGTTTTGCTGTTATAATCTATATAAGTACAGATTATGGAGAAACAAGGGCTGGAGACTAAGAAACAAGTAGGCTACTACCAGGTAATACTTATGTCCTTTAGTAAATTTTAGGAATATAATAATTCCAACTGATTTTAACAACTATTGAAGTTTTTGAGCCTTCTATACTTTTAAATTTTTAATATTAACAATGTTAATATTAATTTGTATATTTTGTTTTTAACTTTATTACATGCCACCCAGAGTCACTTGATTGTGATATGGGCAGCTATATAAATATGATGAATAAATAAAACAAAATGACAATTTATAGAATTGAACATGAGCTATTGCATTTATTTGAAAAGTACGCACTTAGTTTATGTTGATAGCCAATAGTTGCAAACTGAACACTTAAAAGACTATTCCTTATTCTGCAGTCCTCAAAATATATTGGACAAAAGTTCCAATAATTGTCACATTTTCTTTCAATGGTATGCTGCAATTGGAATTACTTTATAATTACAGTGTTTCTTAAACATTTGTGAACTCTGTTGAATTTTCAATATTTCTGCATAAATAGAACCCAAAAATATGATTTGTAGTCCACACAAATCCTAAAACCCGATAAAGAGAATCCCATTAAACAAATGAGTCAAAAACATCATGATGTTCATTTATTCATTCTTCAAAAATCATGGTTAATTTTTTTTCCATTGACTTTTTTTTGTACTCTTTAAATTTCCCTCTAGTTCTTTAATCTGGGTATATAACAAAGAGTTGCATTCTTCATGGATCAGTGACACTCTAAGGTACTGATGGCAGGATGATTTTCATTTAAGTAAACCAGGACATAGCAATTTAACAGGAAAATAAAGAGATGCAGCCCTTCCCAGGAGTTCTTTTCTTTGGATGTGTCTGAATAAGAAAGGGAAGCATGCAGTTTGAAATGAGGATATTTATTTGTTTTAGTTTATTTCTTCAGGTCAGATATTCCTGCTGATAATGGATATTGGAAGCACTAACTCTTGACTTTAGGGTTCCCCCCCCCAAAGAAACGTATTAATAACTCCCCTGTTACTAAGCCTCCAGGAAAAGTTTTGTTACTGTGCTGGTATTTAAGTGTTCCATAGATTTATGACAAGAAAGAGAAAGTAGCAGGAATGGAGAGAAAGTGTGAATGATTGTAGATTACCTGCCTTTAAAAATGTGTCTGTAAGTCTAAGCAGGGTTTCCATTTTGAAATAATAGAAAATACTGGTAGTTCGGGTTTTAGATTTTGGCAGTGGTTTGCTCTCTGAGCTTGCCATTTAGTTCCCAAAGGCTAGGTAACATCATCAGCGGGAGTTTTGTGGAAGTGTCTTGTCCTATTCCTCTTTAGCTTATATATGTCTTCAGTGGTCAGTTGGTCACGTGATTGGCTGTTCATTTGGTGCTGTATTTAAATTGAGAAGCTGATTGGTTCCCTTGATTGGTCGTTCCAATGGTCTGGTTTCTTACGTGTTCAAATGCTGGATCTAGGGTTTCCATTTTTTCCCTCTTTTCTGTCTGGTTGCCTCTTTCTTGCTCCTTATCTTAATTCATTTTCCATCCTTTCCTTTTCCCTTCCTGTAGTGTTACTTTTCCCCTTCCACATTTCCATACCGTTTTTCTTCTTTCCTTTCCCATTTATACTGTTCTTCTGGAAGCTTGTACATTGTATGTTTCTTTTTGTGAATAGTTTATGCATGAGAGAGCAGATGAGAATCAGTTAATTCTATAAATGGGATACCTTATTTTACAAGCAATTAATTTTAATTTTAATCATTAAAATAGGCAGTTGTCTGGCTAAACATGTTAATTCTGTATGGCAGATTAATCATTCTAAGGATTTAAAATACCTTAATTCATCTGGCTAGCTTTTTAAAGGGTAAAATACAAATATTGTATTCTTCCAATTTTTAATAAAAAGAATCATAATTGTCCATTTAATTATAGACCAATTTTATATGTGTAACTGCTAAATGAACCGCAAAGCATTTATTGCTTCAAGTTGGAGAATGGTTGTCCAAAATGGTATTTTGAAAGAAAAACTCATTTTAGACTTGAATGTTCTTCATTTGATCATTGTTTCACATTGGCTCAGAGGGTTACTATATGTGAATATAAAATAAAAAAAATTATGTTGCTTGGTTGACTTCACTGATGGCAGTTAACTTTGATTAACTTAAATAACTCCAGTGTGGGTCAGTATCGTTTGATCTTAATATAAAATTCTATTCTAATAATAATAATAATAATAATAATAATAATTAATAATATATAAATGAGATTTTAATATAACGGTCCAGTCTCTGACAATATTCCAGTTATTATCAAATAAGATTTTATTCTTCTACCACTATTTTTTAATGTATTTATTAATGATTGTTTCAGTGTGGAGAGGATCATCTTTATTTCTAGTTAAAAACATATGAAAATGGGATTTATTATTAGTTTAGATTCATATGCCCCACAATAATTTGTGTGGGTGATTATTCTTGGTAATTATGTTATAGAATTCACTAGCAATTAAGTATGAAAAAAGAAAATATGGGTTTTCCAATCAAAACATTCCAAATATACGTGGATAATTGATTCTCATTTTATTGCTCTGGTTGTCACATATTGTTACAGAAATCTGTGCTTTCTTAAAATGGTTGTTGTGGGATTTCAAATGTTGTGTTCTTGTTTTGGAGTTTGGAAGAATTGATTATGCTTTCAAATATTAGGGCTATATATTTAGCCCTATTTATAGCCTAATTTCTATCATTCTCTCTAAAAATATCTCTTTCTCCATATCAGAAGATTTAAATTCCTGAAAGCTAATCTACTAAGGCTTTGGAGTTAGAAATCGTTGTTAATCAAAAAGTGTATTTCTCAACCATAACAATTATTGAAATCAAACATAACAAAGACCATTTGAATTTTTGACTCTGGAATCATTTTTTTTTAAGAAATGCAGTTTTGAAAGATGTTTACATGTTGGCAGACTTGCCTTAAATAAATGCAGATTAATATTCTTTGAGTCATCCACATCACAACAATACCTTCTTCATAGTATATTAATATTAATATTAAATTAATGTCACAGGTAACTAATTTTTGGCTTGATACTGAAAAATACTACAAACTTGCAATTACTAGAAATAAGTGCAGATCTATACTATTGTTTTAAAAACATATCTAGGCAACAATATGTTAAATACTTTATTGCTGTTAAATAAAAACAGTTCAATATATATTCTAGTTATAATTTGTTCTGAAAATGTTGTAGTAAGATGTCTAACCCATGTTATAAGTAATAAGCTAAACAAATAAACATGACATGAATTCAAACTTTGTCGTTTAAACAAAATGTACTGAATCATACAGTATGCCTTGGTGTCTTCTAAAGTTTTTAGATGTTGTGAACAATCAAATAAAGGGTCAATCCATTAGGCTTACTCTGATCATTTATAAAGGAAAATACTAGTGACATATGGAATCTCAGTTCACAGCATAGTTTAAATGTACATAGAACTGCATATGTGCTTAGAACTCCTGGATTGTAGCTTAGCATAGTTCTTATATAGTAAAAAACTAAAATAAAGATTGCAAGTAGTTAATTTTGAATCATATAGCTCATCCATCTTATTTCTTCTGCATTCCACAGAAGCACCTTGTGCTACACCACTGTTGTGTAGTTTTGGACGGGCCGTTGACCTAGAAAAAGATGACTACCAGAAAGTTGTTTGCAACAACGAGCATTGTCCCTTCAGCACTTGGATGCATCTTCAGTGTTTTTACGAATGGGAGAGCAGCATTTTGGCTCAATTTAATTGCATTGGGAGAGCAAGGAGTTGGAACGAGAAACAGTGTCGGCAAAATATGTGGACCAAGAAAGGATATGATCTTGCCTTCCGTTTTTGTTCATGTCGATGTGGGCAAGGCCATTTAAAAAAAGACACAGATTGGTACCAAGTAAAACGAATGCAAGACGAAAAGAAGAAAAAATCTGTGCCTGAAAAAAGCAGTGGACGATCAATATCGGAGTCTTCAGAAGATCTTAAAAAGTGCAGGTCTGCTAATAAACCACTGAAGGGTTTAAACCATGATCTCCAACGACGGCATTCAATGGACAGGCAAAACTCTCAAGAGAAAGGCACTACTAGCAGTAGTTATGCAGTCCGTTCTCCCTGCGGTTCTCCTGGGCAATCTCCCCCAGCAGGTTATTCTGTTCTTGCCCCCACCCATTTCAGTGGCCCCCGCTCTTCGCGATACTTAGGAGAATTTTTGAAGAATGCCATTCATTTAGAACCTCATAGAAAGAATATGGCCAATAGTGGTATGTTTAGGAATGCTCACTTTGATTATGGGACATCTGGATTACAAGCACATAGATCGGGACATTTTGATGCTCCAGTACAATTTTTGAGAAGGCTTGATCTATCTGAACTCCTTGCTCACATACCTAGGCATAAATTGAACACTTTCCATGTCCGTATGGAGGATGATGCCCAAGTGGGTCAAGGAGAAGATTTACGGAAATTCATTCTTGCAGCACTCAGTGCCAGTCACCGAAATGTTGTCAACTGTGCGTTATGCCATAGAGCATTGCCTGTATTTGAACAGTTTCCACTGGTGGATGGAACCTTGTTTCTTAGCCCATCAAGACATGATGAAATTGAGTATGATGTTCCCTGTCACCTTCAAGGTACAGGTTGCTTTTATTTTTGTTTCATTTGTTTATTTATTTATTAAATTTATTGGCCATTTCTTAAGTTGTATAACTGAAGTCTATAATGTCTATTAATATCTTGCATTTTTGGAAGGCAGTCTACATTAGCCTTTTCCATGCTGTGCATTATTCTCAAATGTGTGGATTTCTGTATTCCCAGACAGGAAGGCTATTGCTGAAAAATGTTTGCATGGAAATGTTCATACAATGTGAGGATGCTCAGATTGATGAAGGCTAGTATAAGTACAACAGGCCATAAATAAAAGCTTAATAAAATTTCAACTGTCCCTTCTGTGTGAAAATAACTTGGCGGAAGAAATATACTTTTAGCAAAGAATATGTGTGTAGCAGAGAAATTGTGTAAAAAAGTGCTGTAGGTAATTCAACTTGTTTTGTTTTCTTTTTGTCAGCGGCCAATGTTTCTGATCCATAATGTGCTTACATTTACTGGCACAACTTTGGAATTTACGCAGAAAAAATGTGCTGGGGGAAAATCTTTGTATTTCTTCAGTATTCTAAATTATCTCCTTTTGCATTTGCTTACAAGAAACATATTTTGGATGTTAGATTAATGCGTTTGGATAGAGGTAGTCCTTGATTTGCAGCTGGAAACTTTGCAAATGGTGATCTAATGACCCTTGGACACTGCAACGGTCATAAATTCATGCAGGTTGCGAAACACCCACAGGTTGATCATGTGACCATTGGGATGCTGCAGTGGTCTTAAGTGTGAGGACCAATCATAAGTCACTTTTTCAGTGCCATTGTAACGTGGAATGAATGATTGTAAATCGGGGACTACCTTTATTTCCTGTCTTTCATTTTATCACCCTGAGGTTGCTTAAATATGGATTTGGGGGCTTCTGGGTATTTAGAGGCTTTAGTTGCATATTCTTAAAGAATCCTTTAAAAATTCCCATTTGAGCATAATTTAATGCTACTGGTTCTGAACTGCAAAAATTGGGAGATATAATTGGGATGTTACCCTCTTTGTTTTTGTCTAGTGCAGGGGTAGGCAACCTTAGCTCTTTTATGGCTGGCTCAGGAATTCTGGGAGTTGAAGTCCACGAGTCATAAAAGAGCCAAGGTTGCCTACCCCTGGTCTAGTGGTAATCTGACTGCTTGCTCTCCAGATCTAGCAGCCCTATCCTTTCTCAGTATGAATTTAAAGAAGCCATTCTGATCCCTCTTAAACGTGGGAAATTTAATTTAAAAGCAAAATAATAAGGCCTGAGGAAATTTCCCAAATGAATTACAAATGCTTTATATATACAACTACATGAATTTATAAATACATAAATTTGTATATATACAAATAAGGGGAGAGTCTGTAAAATTATTTCTCAACTTATCTAGCAGGGAGAGAAGCAAAAATTACAGGAGTAAGAATAGATGAAGAACTGGAATATAGTCATGCTAAATGGTTATACAGGTAGGTGATCCCAGCTGTTGGGCAGAGGAGAATGATACCTAATTCCCCTATCAGGTAGTTACAAATCATAGTTTGAAGGGTACAAAAATACTATAGGCTCACATTGCATTATCCTTCCATGTGATTCCTGCCTCCATTCCACACATGAAACTGGGTTGAGAATAAACTGGGTTAAGGAATAAGAAGTTTAAAGAGTTTTGAAAATTAGCTTGGAAATTAGTATTTACTATTGCTTAATCAATAAACAATTATTGTAAGTTAAAAATAGATGAGATGATTTATAAACCAGGGGAAAGGATAATGAGCTTGTTCTTAGTCATCCTATAAGGCAGTGGTTCTCAACCTTTTTAATGCCGCGACCCCAACCGGTCGTAAGTCAAGGACTAAACCGGTCGTAAGTCGAGGACTAAACCAGTCGTAAGTCGAGGACTAAACCGGTCGTAAGTCGAGGACTAAACTGGTCGTAAGTCGAGGACTACCCAACCAGTCGTAAGTCGAGGATTTTCCCTGCCCGGGAGCGCCGTGCATGCGTGGTTCCGCCCCCTGCGCCGGCCGAGGCGTAGCTGGCAAGCAGCAGAGACAGAGCAGGCCGACCACCAGCTGGCCCAGCCCAAGGGAGGTAAGGCACCCGCCGGAAAAGGGGGAAAAATGGCGGACAAAAAAATGGCGGACAGCCTTGCTTGGCGACCCCCGTGAAATGGTCGATCGACCCCAAATGGGGTCCCAACCCACAGGTTGAGAACCACTGTTATAAGGATTAGAATAATGTTTGGCTCACACAATATTATGCTAAAACCAAACAAAACATACAATATACCTATACATTTGTTTGTTTTATTAATCCAATCAGTTTGTAAACTTTGACATAACCTGTGAACTGTGATTTGGTCCAATAATAACTAAACTATGGATTAGCACCATATAAGATCCAGATTAGTATCTAAATTGGGCCAGCCAGTATCGATCTCTGATGAGACAGTTATTTCATATTTTCTGATATTTTTTCAGGTGAAAAGATGCATGAAATGGAGAGCTTCTCCTAAACAGATACATAGGATGTTTGTTTTCCTATATTGTATATTATGAGTTAAGCACAATTACTATAGGTACAATTCTACCTTCCTGCTTTCATACTGGAATCTTTTCTATATTTATGCAGTGTGCAAATGTATTCATGTAGCAGTTTGAACTCTTTCATGAAACTGAGTTAGAGCAAGGACTTTGTGGTTTGAAAAAGCCTGCATTTCCTGTTGAGAAGAATCTGTTTTTCCTGACTTCTCTGCATAAAGAATTTGTGTGATATATTCTTTTGCCAAAAAAAGATATATGTGACTTTTATTCAAATGTATAAACACTGTAGATGTTTATGAAATAATAACTGGAAGGAAATTAAATATATGGAGATGCCTAATTAACCTGTGGGTTCTACTTTTGCTTTGCACATGAAGCAAACATCTATTATGAATTTAAAGTAGCATAGAGCTCATCCCCTCTCTGAAGCATGTGATATGCAGCTGAGAGTAACTCTGCAATGCAATAGTAATTCTCTAAAGTTATTTGTTAAGCTTCTTAGTTGAACTGAAAATTGGAATGCTTGTCTTGTTCATTCTGATGTGACAAATGAGCTGCTCATACCTAATCATGTGTTAGTTTTAGTACAGTTAATTTGTAGTTTAATTAAAAATCAATTTTGAATTTTTAAAGATTAAATTTTACAATCTAAACTCCAACAACACTCTATTTAGAAGCTAACTAGTATCGATTGACTGTGGACTGTCAGCATTAGATTAAACTAATAATGAAAGAATAATTTGCATTTGAAGTTAGAAATGTAATTCTGAATAAAATAGACTTTCCCCTTTAATGGTATTTGCACAGAAGATGGCTAATGGTTGCTGAATGCATGCTTCATTTCTTGCATTTTCCAATAAAAACGCCATTCACAATGTTGTTAATGTGTTAATTCTGTGATACATTTGATATAATCTGTTTTTACAAATCTCTCTCCACAGGAAGGCTTATGCACCTATATGCTGTTTGTGTAGACTGTTTAGAAGGGGTTCATAAAATTATCTGCATAAAGTGCAAATCTCGATGGGATGGAAGCTGGCATCAGCTGGGAACCATGTATACTTACGACATTCTAGCAGCCTCTCCTTGTTGTCAGGTTAGTATTATGAAGAGTTCATATTTTAGTAAATTATGTTCCACGGTCTTGGCAAGCCTCCGGGATATAGTGATAGCTGTCTAGACACTATTTCATGGATGAGGATACATTCATGTCTCTCTGGTGGATGCTGTTTCTCTTCCAAAAGCACATAGCTCATAAGTGCACTGCCAGCAATACCTGTCAGGTGCAAGCAATTAGATCCACATGGATAGAGTTCAGGCTAACTACTTTATTGTATTCTGCCTATATAATACAGGAATCTTGCTTGCCTTCCTTTGGGAGCAGATAGTTAAGGTTCTGTGGAGCTTATAGGGCAGTGGTGGTGAACCTATGGCACAGGTGCCAGAGGTGGCACTCAGAGCCCTCTCTGTGGGCACGCGCGCCGTCACCCCAGTCCTAGGCCTTCAGCTGGGTTTTATAAAACCTTTTCGCTTTAGGCCTCCACCGCCATGTGCAAAAGTCAGCTGATTCCATCGCTGACTATAGGGGGCGAAACTTTGGCCCCCTCAGATCGGGTCCGCAACTTGGGTGTTCTCCTGGATCCACGGTTGACACTGGACGACCAGTTGTCGGCCGTGACCAGGGGAGCGTTTTATCAGGTTCGCCTGATCCGCCAGTTGCGGCCGTTTCTGGACCGGGACGCCTTACGCACGGTCA
>NW_015387662.1:132471-138357 GCF_001527695.2 Protobothrops mucrosquamatus
GGGACTGGCCTAGGGGATTTTATAGGGGTTTTAATTACTTTTAATTGGACATATTCAAATATTTCGTTTTAATTAAATTTTTAATTAGGCATAATATGTATATATGTTAGTATTTTATCTAATTTGTCAGCCGCCCTGAGTCCGAAAGGAGAAGGGCGGGATATAAATGCAATTAATAAATAAATAAATAAATAAAATCAGTCAATTTCAACTTCTTGCGGGAAAAAAAAGATCTTGCAAAGTTGGAATTGATTGATTGAACTTTTTAGTCCCATTCAGTCTGCCGTTACCACTGCAGCCATCCCCACCCAATGGGCCACACCCAGCCAATGGGCCACACCCACCCGGCACTCGACGATGCATAAGTGGGTTTTGGGTTGCAGTTGGGCACTCGGTCTCTAAAAGGTTCGCCATCACTGTTATAGGGCAAGGTGAGGGGAGTCAGTCCTGGATCTCTTCTAGCTGTGCAATAATTCAAGGCTAATTCCCTGCTTGAGCCTTCCCCCTACCTGGCTGGGCATTTTCCAACAATATCCTTCCTTCAATACTGGCTCCCCATTCACAGTCATGAGGAGAAGCCCATGTGACTATCTGGAGCACTGCAGCTAATGATTAAGAAGAATTTATGGGTATGTTATCTGTGTCCTGTATATCTTCATTGAAGAGTATGTAGAATGGAATTGCAGGTACACATAGAGAAGATAGCACTTTAATTATCTCAATGTGCGTAGAGATAAAGATGAAGCCTGGTGGTACAATGCTCTTCCATCTCCTGGAAATGCCCTCCAAGAGGAACAGTTTCGATACTTCAGAGTCATATTGGCCAGACATTAAGATTAGATGCATCAAAAACATCAATCAAATCCTCCTAGATTTAATTCTTGCCTTCCATTTTTATCTGATATACCTAGAGATGAAATATATGCGTAAAATGTAGGTATTTTAAAAAGCAATCCTCTCTAGGTAACTGATTCATTTTTCTTAATTTACAAAGAAACTTAATAGCTGATACTACAGACATAGAAGACTGATATGAAGCATTTTATTTTTCAGGCAAGCTTTCCCAAGTACAAACTGTAGTAAGAATTGGCCCATCAGGTGAAATCACAAAGCATATTCAGTAAGAATAAAACAAACAGAGGCATGATAGGGTTTGGTGGACAGTGGAAGCCAATTATGAGATTTTTGAAATTCTGTTCTTTTTTTCTCTGTCTCCTTCATTATAGGCTCGGCTGAACTGTAAACACTGTGGGAAACCTGTTATAGATGTACGTATTGGGATGCAGTATTTCTCAGAATACAGCAACGTTCAGCAGTGTCCACACTGTGGAAACTTGGACTATCATTTTGTGAAGCCATTTTCTTCATTTAAAGTTCTGGAGGCTTATTGACAAAAGCTTTGCCATAGTAATAGCTATTTTATGAGTATTGTTCCATTTATTTTACATATCTTTTATAAGATCTGCTCTGTGAAGGGGAGGGGGGCTTTTTTTCTAATTGAAAGGAAATGCAGCAGCTTTGCGTGATTGTGTACATGTGGTCCTGTGTAGATGTGTGTCATTCAGACAGAGGTCCTCTTGCCATGATTTCAGTGAAGGCTGGAGATGCAGCGTCATCTTCTTCTCTCTCTCTAAATATCATATTATCCTAGCTCTTTTCCAGATGTGTTGGAATTACGCTGCCTGGGTATTCTGAAACAGATGTTCCATCACATCTGGAAAGTTGTCTACGTTCACCCAGCTTGGGGAGAAAATTCCATTCTATTTCTTCCCTTTATTGTTAAATGAAACACTTCAAGATATGGAGAAGTTGTAGGTTGGCGAGGTGAACAGATTTTCATAAATGTGTAGAAGAAAGAAAATTGTAGGTCTGCCCAGATGAAGAGTGAAATCCAGCATGATGGGAGTAGAGTTCTGCTTATGCGATAAGGTGATCCCTAAGGCCTTCGGGTGTGCTCTGAAAATCAGTTCTGAAGAATGGGAGACTCTTAGCAGATGTTGATGATGTTGGGAGCATAGAAAGTGGTTCCATGCTAAGCAGCATTCCCATTATTATTGCCTTTTTCCATGCACTCTAATATAGTTCAAGGCCTAATATAACATATGGAAGAGCAAGGGGAGGTGTGCCATAGGATCACAAATTGTCATAACCTCTCCCTTGCTTAATAAATAATCCAGAGACTTCAAGTTTGTATGCAGATCCTATCTGTACATTTTAGATGAACTAAGAAAGGATGCTGGGTAGTTGTACAGCCAGCTTTTCAAAGACATTTTCCTTCTGTGTGCCTCTGTCCAATGATTATCTTCATATTTTGCTCCATGATGAATTTACATGATTCCTGGAAGTAAAATCAGGATAATATTAATAGTGCTGGTTAATACAGTTTGAGGCTCTGTTGGTTGAGATAAACTTAACCATTGACAAATGAATGTAATACTATGTCAGAAAATGCACTGGTTAAAATTGTTTTATTTTTGCATAGTGTCTTCCTGGGATATATATTTGATAATCATAGTTACTCTCACTGACAGATCATGCTGTTTCCACTAACATTGTAATTCAAACAGTCAGGGAAATTTCTACGAAAAAATACAAGTTTGCAATTTTAATAAGTTGTGTTATTTGAGCTTTTCTCGAGCATTTTAAAGTCACCTTAGGGTGTTCAGTAGTTCAGCAAAACTCATTACAAAATCTGTTATCAAGAGAGGTATCTGCAACTTAACGTTGCTGGTTTTTTCATTGTGATTAACCCTTGTCTCTTGGTACAGTTATAGTAAACAATGTTCAAAGTAAATGAAGGATGATAGATTAGTGTGCCTACCTGTGAATTAATTTTCCTATAGGTTGAAATATCTAATAATTTCTTTACAGTATTTCAAAAGTGTTCTCTAAAACTAAATGGTGTTTATAGAACAGTTTTTATTAGTTGTTCACATATCATTTGGAAAAATTTCTGCAGAAATACTCCCAAGTTTATGTGTGCAGATATGGGTTTGTGTATAAACAGGCAAGGAATCAATTAAAAGACTAGCATATTTAAGGTTCATTACAAGCATTGCTGGTTCAAAAGAGCTGCTAAAGATCTTAGTAATTGACTTACACCAGAGGTCCCCAACCTTTTGGACATCGGGGACCGGTGCCATGAGAAAGATTTTTCCATGGACGAGAGGGGTATGTGGTTTTGAATACTGCCTGCATCCCGAGGATAGAGCTTTGCTTGTTTGTGCGGCCCATTTGCTGGCATGCTGCGGACCGGTGCCGGTCCATGGACTGGAGGTTGGGGACCCCTGGCTTACACTATCTTGTTGAATAATGGACCTCAATATTTTGAACCTCCCTGCTGTTTTGGATACATGTTATCATGTCAGGTGCATTGTGCCCTGTGACTTGTGGAATTCATTTTATGTCTTTTGAAACCTAGCTTGAATTAAGTCATACTGAAACAGGTTAAACCCACTTTTTGGTACCTATTTTGAAATGGCACTTTTACTTAATTTTTAAAACTTTTAATGTATGAGAAATTAAAAAGTGAAATAATTGAAATTATTCTTTTTTGCACTCCTCAGAGATACAAAATCAAAGCTGAAGAAATTTAAGAACAAAATAATTGTTTTGTGATTATTGTTCTTTTATCAGTATTGTAGTTACTTTATCTGTACATGTGCAAAGTTTTTGCTAAAAGTGAATGCTGAGTCTTTTGAAATTTGGTGGTCTAAGTATTTGGTTTTTCAGCACAAATCCTTCAACATTAGAGACAAATGATCTACTTGAAAATGGAATGTTTTTATTGAACTATAATCACAACATTATTTCCAAAGATGAGCAGGTAAATGTAATTTCCGTAGATCAGCACTAAGGAGCAAATGAGCTGTCACATCAGAAATTTGTGATAGGATTTTGCAATATAATTTTATTTTAGATTTTTATGGATATTGCATGTGATAATTTGGAGTCTGTTGCAATGATGTGATGGGTCAGCGTGGGCAGTATAAACCTCTTTTCTTTTCCAGAGTTGTTGTGAAATGTAGCAACAACAACATTCAGTTATAATTTGGATGTCTGTTCTGGGCTACTTAGCTCAAAACAGCTCTGAGGGAAGAAGTAATTTGGATGAGGGGGAAGATTAGCAGTTCTTCAACATGATGCGACCTCCATCAAGTAGCCCTGAAAAAAAAATTATACAGAGAAATAATTGCAATTTTCTCTGCTTTGTAGTTTCCAGTGTTGGGTCTGTAACTCGCAGAATTGGGAATACTAGTTTCAGCCTATCTGAAGAGTGTTATTTTGGGGGAACATTGTTCTAGTGTGTGTAAACTCTGTAGAGTTTTGGTGGATCTAATCACTCCAAATTTTGTACTGGATAATAAACATTTTGTAGCAAAAATAAATCTATCGAAAGGAAAATGCTGCATTGGGATCATGGCAGGCATGAATGAAAAGACACACATGCTTCAAAAGTATAATAAAATGGATATCCAATAATACGTGGTCTGATGAACTATGCTTTCTTTCAGCCCTGCAAACTGTCAAACTGTTTTCATAGCTTGCATATGAATTTGAAATATTTGGATTCTAATTTCCAAAAACATTTATTGTTAACATTGTTGTAATTATTCAAGAGAGGGGAATAGTAGTGAAGTATTTTACTTTTCAACTCAATTGGACTTTTATATTGAGGCCTTTCCGATACTGTTTATTTTCTAATTTGCATGCCGTGTACAATTTAGCATTTCATTTGGATTACAAATCATGTTGCTCTTTTCTGTCGCCATGTAAAGATATGAACATTGACAGTTGTATATATGTCACTGCCTGAAGCATAGAGTTCCTTCCTAATTGATATATTTGATTGACATTAAATTATACAGGAATGATAAGAGGCCATGAACTCATATTTATGTGCATGCATTACCCACAACCTGCATGCATAGAACACAATGTTAAATATGTCAGGCATTACTCGGTAACAAATTTCATAGGGGCTTATCACTACTCTTCTCTACTCAGTGTGGATTGCCAGGAAAGCTCATATCCATAGCCATCAAGTTTTTTAGGTTAACAGGGAGTACTGTATTCATCAGCTTGGTCATTCAACATTTAAGGAGAGTAGTACTAAAAACAGTAGCAGCACAGTAATCAAACCCAAAATTACAGATATCAAGACCAAGAACAATATACGCCAAATAAAAACTACAGTCTTGAGCATATGTTGGGGTGTGTGTAAGAGAGAGACAGAGACAGAGAGATCGTTTCTTGTGCACAATCCTCCTGCAGATATTTAATATCCTTCAATACTAAAGAAAATGAGGCAGTCTTTGCTCCTAGAGGACTTTATGTATTCATTGAAGCTGGCGGTATGAAAATTGGGTGCTATGGGATGTGTTGGTTATATTTCAGCATCTGCTCAAATTATGTCTCCACAAATGTACGTTGTGTGTATGGCCATTTAAAAAAAAACATTTGCAGATATTAAATTAATTAATCTTAAATGATACATGATCAAGACAATTGAGGAGGTAGGAACTAAATTGAATGAATTGCACAAAAAAGAGCATTCAGTTTCATTAGCGAAAAGCATTTATGGGCTGTTTACACGCCTAATATAATTCTTAAAAATAAAGACATTTCTTTTTTTCATCAAAGAAAGCATATTAATTTTTTTTTAAACCAACCTGATATTAGATTGATATTCATATTGTATAAAACTATCTATTGTGGGTTAACATCATCAGTACCTCCCAAAGATAATGGTTCTTGATATATACAAATTTGAATTAATTCAACTTTCTTGATGATTGCATATAATGCAATACCATATAAAATAGGGTTGTACAAATACTTTGAAAGGATCTTCACAGCGGGCTAGAGAGTAAACAGGATAGCTTT